>NW_006791811.1:3214427-3230172 GCF_000442215.2 Lipotes vexillifer
GTAGGGAAACTACCTGAAGCCATGGAAAGAACCATATGAAAGGATTAAAGGGAAAAAACTGCCTGAAACTTACATAGACCTGGGAATAGTGACTGTTCCCACCAGCCAGACTGCAAAAATTTTGTAATTCAGGGGCACTGGGTAAAGCACTCAGGAAGGTGCTGTCTCAGTAGTGGGAATAATTAGCTCTAGACTGAGCACTGCTCTGACCCAGGTAGTAAATCATGAGAGCAAGGCTTGAAAGGATCAAATTGTTTCCAAGTAACTTAATTGCATCCCAGAGAAAAACTCACTAAGGTTTACAGGACCTAACAAGGAAAAGTTTACAATGTCTGGCATCCAATCAGAGATTACCAGTCATGCATAGGAGCAGGAAAACACAGCACATAAAAAGGAAAATAATCAATCGTTAGAAACAGATTCAGAACTGACAAAGATGTTATAATTAGCACAGACATTCAAACAGTTTTTACAACTGAATTCCATATGTTCAAAAAGTTGAATAGACACTTAGAAATACAAAAAAGATCCAAATCAAACTTAGGATCACTGTGATGAATTTCAATGAATGGGATTAATGGCAGATTTGACATTGTAGAAGAAAGATTAATGAATTTGAAGGAATAGCAATAGAAACTAAAATGAAACACACAGAAAAAAAGAATATATACACACACACACACATGCACACACACACAGTGTATACACGAGTAAGTATACATACATTTATTTCCTAGTTTTGTCTAAAGCCTAAAAGCAGCAAGCATACCTAATAGGAACAAGATCCTGATTTGTAAATAAATACCATTTGATTCTAGGGCCAAGCAGGAAAAATAGAAGATAAGCCTGGTGCATCGTATAATCCCAGAAAGTGAGGAAGTACTTATTTTAAAAAAAAGTACATGGGGGCATGTCAAAAGGACATAGGCTCTCAATAGCCAAAGCTGGAAAAATTTAAACTACAAAATAATGATATTGTTGATTATATACCAAAGAAAAAAATAAATATCCATGAGTCCATATTGATGAAAATAAGCAAAAAAATAGAAGGGACAAATCTTTACAGAAGAATTTCAAGTAATAAGTTAAGAAAGGATGAGGTAAATAGAAAATCACCATTAGAATACCGCAGTAATAATTGCTGCAGGCAAGATCCACAGACGAATGCTATAATTTGCAGGAGAAGCTTTAAGGAGAGACCAAATTGCATAGCCTTGAAATATCTACCCCAATGTATTTATTAATAATTGTGGGGCTTCCCTGGTGGTGCAGTGGTTGAGAGTCCGCCTGCCGATGCAGGGGACACGGGCTCGTGCCCCGATCCGGGAGGATCCCATATGCCGCGGAGCGGCTGGGCCTGTGAGCCATGGCCTCTGAGCCTGCGCGTCCGGAGCCTGTGCTCCGCAACGGGAGAGGCCACGGCAGTGAGAGGCCCGCGTACCGCAAAAAAAAAAAATAATAATTGTGGTGCATTTTTAACATATGTCCATAAATTCTTTGATATTTCTCCCACCAAGAGGCGGACATTAACTCCTCTTCTTGAGGATATGCTGGATTTAGTGATTTGCCTCCACTGAATGGAATATAGAAAACATGGCCTAAAATCTTCATTGTGTTTTCCAGGGACAAGGCAAGGCAGGGCAAGGGAAACAGCTTAGGGTTGACTAGTTTGAATAATGTCAATAGGCTCTGAGCTATAGGATGTCTGGTACCTGGCCTTGGGTGATTTTAGGCAGGGGAAATATTGGATTGGTATATGAGAGCTAGATAAAGGAGGTGGCTCAGGGTATGCACCCAGATTGGTTCCAAGGTTTATAAAATGATTTTCATGTGCCTGTGAATGCTGAATCACAGTGGAGATGCAAAGAAGTTTGGCCATTCACTTGGCTTTGTGATTATTGGATGCCAAATAGATGAATACAGAATCTAAGAAAACACAGAACAGAAAACATCACATAAACTCATACTGAGGAACGTTTTTCAAAATACCTTGAGCAGTACTCTTCAAAACTAAATCATGAAAAACAAGGAAACACTGAGAAACTGTGACATATTAGAGGAAACTAATGAAATAGAATGGTGTGATATCCAGAACTGGATCTTGGAACAGAAAAAGAAAATCAATGGAAAAATTGATGGAACCTCAATAAAATTTCTACTTTAGTAATAATATTGTACTAATGTTAATTTCATAGTTTAGATAAATGTATAGATAATATGGTTATGTAAGATATAAATATTAGGGGAAACTCAGTGAAGGGTATAAGGGAACTCTTTATTCTATCTTTGTAACACTTCTATAAATCAAATTCATTCAAAGTAGAAAGCTTACATATAAAAAAGTAAAATAAATTTCCCTTGACTTCACATCTGACTCTATCTGTTATTATATTTCTCTCCTTTTCTTAGCAAAAATCTCTGGAGAAAACTTTCTAATCTTGAATTTTTTTCTAATGTCTCCATTGATACTTTTTGTGTGTATGTGTGTGGTACACGGGCCTCTCACTGTTGTGGCCTCTCCTGCTGCGGAGCACAGGCTCCGGACGCACAGGCCCAGCGGCCATGGCTCACGGGTCTAGCCGCTCCGCGGCATGTGGGATCTTCCCGGACCGGGGCACGAACCCGTGTCCCCTGCATTGGCAGGAGGACTCTCAACCACTGCACCACCAGGGAAGCCCCCATACATAACACTTTTTAAAACTATATTTTCCTCCCAATAGTAAGAAGAGTGGCATTGTTTTGTATTTTTGCAAACCTCTCTAATTTTAGACTTAATAGAAGATAGCTGGATCCTTTTATCTGCTTCTGCATTCAGTCTGTTACAGTATCACATGTCACCGAGCCTCTGGAAAACTTCACTACATACTGTGAGAAAATGAAAATGAAA
Organism: Lipotes vexillifer; assembly: GCF_000442215.2. Taxonomy (NCBI): domain Eukaryota; kingdom Metazoa; phylum Chordata; class Mammalia; order Artiodactyla; family Lipotidae; genus Lipotes; species Lipotes vexillifer. The sequence continues at coordinate 3,217,315 of NW_006791811.1, forward strand.
AAGGCAAATAATGTAGGAATTTTGTTGTGGTATTTTTATGAAGATAGCTTTGATCCTGCAGACCCCTGGAAAGGGTTTGGGGACTTTCAAGGATCCCCAGACCATACTTTGAGAATCCCTACGCTATATTATTCCTTGTATTCTGATGTCTCTTATTTTTTAATTTATTTTGTATTCTTTGTTCTTTTTATAAATTATTTTGGTTATTCTAGGTCCTTGGAATTTCCAATAAAATTTTAGAATAAGTTTGTCACTTTCTATACAAAAACCTACTGGAATTTTTATTAGGATTGCATTTAACCTATAGATCAATTTAGGAAGTACAGACATCTTAACAATATTGTGTCTTCCAATCCATGAGCATGGTATATGCCTCCAATTATTTAAGCCTTCTTTAGCTTATCTCCAGAATATTTTTATTATTTTATAGTCTTCAACATATAGGTCTTATACCTATTTTATTTATAAGTAAGTATTCATTTTTTTGATGCTATTATAAATGGTTCCCTTTTTAAAAATGTTTAATTTCTAGTTGTTTGTCACTAACATGGAAATATAATTGACTTTCCTATTGGCCTTGTACCCTCACTTATTAATTCTAGTAAACTCATGTAGTCCTCTTTTTATATATTATGTGGAATTTTCAACTAGACGATCATGACATCATGAATAAAGTAACTTCTGATCTGTATACTTTTCTTATCTTGTTGCACTGGGTAGGATCTCCAATACAATGTTGAATATAAGTGATTATAGTGGACATCCTTGTCTTGTTCCTGTTCTTAGAGGACATGGTAGGCAGAATTCTAAAAATGTCCCCCAAGATTCCCATCCCCTGATTATTCAATCAAATACAAGCATACCTTGGTTTACTGTGCCTCATTTTATCACCCTTTGCAGATATTGCACGTTTTACAAATTGAAGGTTTGTGGCAACACTGTGTTGAGCAAGTCTATTGGTGTCATTTTTCTAACAGCCTTGCTCACTTCATCTATGTCACATTTTGATAATTCTTGCAATATTTCAAACTTTTCATTATTATTATATTTGTTATGGTGATGTGTAATCAGTGATCTTTGATGTTACTACTATGACTTGCTGAGGGCTCAGATGATGGTTGGAATTTTTTAGCAATAAAGTATTTTTTAATTAAGGTATGCACATTTTTTAAGATGTAGTGCTATTGCACACTTACTATAGTATAGTGTAAATATAACTTTTACATACACTGGGAAACCAAAAAAATTTGTGTGACTTGCTTTATTGTGATATTCACTTTATTGCAGTGGTCTGGGACCAACCCTACAATATCTCCAAGGTATGTATGTACGTCTGTACTAACCTAGGTACTGCTGTGTAGGACTCTGAAGATGGAATTAAGGTTACTAATCAGCTTAACCTTAAATTAGGAAGATTATTCTGTTGGGCCCAATGTAATTACATATGCCTTTAAAAGTAGAAGAAGAAGGCAGAAAAGTCAGAGAGATGCTGAAGGAGCAGTAGATGAAAGACGAAGAAGAATGGGTGGTCAAAGAGATTCAAAGCATAAGAAGGACTTGACTTGCCATTGCTGGTTTTGAACATGGAGAAAGGGAGCCATGAGCCAAGGAACACAAGTGACCTCTACAAGCTGAGAACAATCTCCATCTGACAGCCATCAAAGAGATAGGGACTCCAGTACTAAAACTGCATAGAACTGAATTCTGCCAACTGAATGAGCCTGGAAGTGGATTCATCCTTAGAGCCTCCAGAAAAAACCACAGCTCTGCTGAAACCTTGAATTTGGCCTGCTGAAATCCAGAGAAAAAACTGTGCGGGGCCATACTGTGCATGTACTTCTGAGGTACAGAACCGTATGATTTTAAAATGGGTGTTACTTTAGGGCACTAAATGTGTGGCAATTTGTTACTGCACAATAGAAAAGAAATACAGAGAGAATACATTGAGTCTTTCACTGTTGAGTATGGTGTTAGTTGTCCACCCCCACCCCACAGGTGTCCTTTATTGGGTTGAAGAAGTGCCTTTACATTTTTAGTTTTGCTGTTTCTCTCAGGAAAGGGTATTGAATTTTGTCAAATGCTTTTTCTGCATCCATTAAGATAAGCATATGTTTTTCAACATTTTTCTGTTAATTTGGTTAATTATATTGATTTTTTTCTATGCCCTTTTTATTAATATTCAGGAAAGTCATGATAATAAATGGAGTTTTTCATATTAGGCATACAAAGGAGTAGGCTTACAAAAGGACCCTCACTATGGTATGGCAAAATTATTTATGCTGAGTGGATGAGTATTAATCCCTACTTTTTATCTTTTCTTAAGTAACAGCTTTATTGAGGTATAATTCACATACCATATTAATTCCCCCTTTAAAGTACACCATTCAATGATTTTTAGTATATTCAGAGTTGTACAACCATCATATTATCTATTTTCAGTACATTTTCATCACCCCACAGGAAACCCTGTGCCTATCAGCATTCATTTCTCATTCTCCCCTCCACCCAGGCCCTGGCAACCACTAATCTATTGTGTGATTCTATGTATTTGCCTATTCTAGACATTTCACATAAATGAAATCATTCAATATGGAGCCTTTGTGGCTGGCTTTTTTTCATGTAGCAAATCTTTAAGGCTTATCCACATTTACTATTTATATTGGGTTGATCAAAAAGTTCCTTCTTTTTAAGTAAAAATAAAAGACACTTTTTTCATTTTCACCAGGAAGTTTATGGAACAAAATATTCACCATTTTGTTCCACTACCTTCTTCCATTTTTCAGGCAACTTCATAATTCCATCTTCCCAAAACTTTATATCTTTTTGAGCAAAGAACTGTGCCAGGTGCTTTTTTACAGCTTCCAGGGAATTGAAATTTTTTCCATTAAGAGAATTTTGTAAAGACCAAAATAAATGGAAATCCAAAGGTGCAATGTCTAGTGAATACAGCAGATGAATCAGAACTTCCCTGCCAAGCTGTAACAGTTTTTGCCTGGTCATCAAAAAAACATTGGGTCTTGCGTTATCGTGATGGAAGATTATGCATTTTCTGTTGACTAATTCTGGATTTTCTGTTGACTAATTCTAGTTTTTCTGGATTTTCTGTTGACTAATTCTGCATTTTCTCTTGACTAATTCTAGTTTTTCATCAAGTGCTGCCTTCAGTTGGTCTAATTGGGAGCAGTACTTGTTGGAATTAATCATTTGGTTTTCCAGAAGGAGCTCATAATAGACGACTCCCTTCCAATCCCACCATATACACAACATTACCTTCTTTAGATGAAGACCAGCCTTTGATGTGGTTGGTGGTGGTTCTCTTCCGTTTCACAGCATTGTACAGTATCCACTTTTCACTGCCCATCACAATTTGTTTTAAAAATGGAACGTTTTCGTTACGTTTAAGTAGAAAATCGCATGTGGAAATACGGTCAAGAAGGTTTCTTTTGTTTAACTTATGTGGAACCCAAACATCAAAGCAATTAATATCACCAGGCTGGTGCAAACAATTTTCAATGCTTGATTTGGATATTTTGAGTATGTCGGCGATCTCCTACATGGTATAACGCTGATTGTTCTCAATGTCTTGATTTGATCACTATCAACTTCACCTTGTCTACCTGACAGTGGAGCATCATCCAGTGAGAAATCTCCAGCACAAAACTTCTCAAACAACTTTTTTTTTTTTTGCAGTATGAGGGCCTCTCACTTTCGCGGCCTCTCCCGCTGCGGAGCACAGGCTCCGGACGCGCAGGCTCAGCGGCCATGGCTCACGGGCCCAGCTGCTCCGCGGCATGTGGGATCCTCCCAGACCAGGGCTCGAACCTGTGTCCCCCGCATTGGCAGGGAGAATCTCCACCACCGCGCCACCAGGGAAGCCCAAGATTTAATCCTTTTATCATTATGAAATGTCTCTTTTCCTTTGGTAATACTCTCTGTCTTGAGGCCTACTTTATCTGATATCAATATAGCCACCCCTACCTTTTAATGCTAACTGTCTGAATGGCATCTAGTTTTTCATCCCTTTACATTCACCTGTATGTGTCTTTATTTTTAATGTATTTCTTGTAGATGGCATGTATTTTGTGATTCTCCAGTCTGACAATATCTGCCTTTTAACTGGAAAATTTAATCCATTTATATTTAATGTCGTTAGCATGTACTGTGTGATTCTCCAGTCTTACAATCGCTGCCTTTTAACTGGAATGTTTAATCCATTTATATTTAATGTCATCATTGATAAGGATAAATTTAGTTCTCTCTTTTTGCTATTTGTTTTCTATTTGCCCCATCTAATTATTTGACACTGATAATATATTTTTAATCTAACATATCCAAAATATCATTTCAACATGTAATCAGTATAAGAAATTATTAATGAGATATTTTACATTGTTTTAAAAACTTTATATTGAGGTATAATTGACAAAGTTGTAAGAAAATTAAAGTGTCCATCATGACAATTTGATACATGTATATGTTGTGAGAAGATTCCTTCCATCTAGTTAATTGGCACATCCATCATGTCATACATCATACATTTATCTTTTTTTTTTTTAATATTCCATGTATAATGAAACCTAAATGCAGTAGTTTTCTTTCTACATCTGGCTTATTTCACTTAGCATGATGCCCGCAAGGTTTATCTATGTGTCAGAAGTGGCAGGATATCCTTCTTTTGTGTGACTGAATAATATTTTATTCATTATCCATTCACCCACTGACAAACACTTAGGTTATTTCCATACCTTGAATATGTGAATAATATTGCAATGAACATGGGAGTGCAGATATCTCTTCAGTATCCTGTTTTCATTTCCTTTGGGTATATACACAAAAGTGGGATTGCTAGATCATATGGTAGTTCCATTTTTAATTTTTTGTGGCACCTCCATGATGTTTTCCACAGCAGCTGTACCATTTTACATTCCCCAAAACTGTGCACAAGGGTTCCCTTTTCTCCACATCCTGCTAACACTTGTTATCTCTTGTCTTTTTTATGATGGCCATTTTAACAAGTGTGAGGTGATAATCTAGTGATTCTGACTTCCATTTCCCTGATGATCAGTGATGTTAAGAACCTTTTTATGTACTTGTGGGCCATCTGTATGTCTCCTTTGGAAAAGTGTCTATTCTGTTCCTCTGCCTATTTTAAAATCAGATTGTTTGTTTTGCTATGGAATTCTGTGGATTCTTTATATATTTTGGATACTAACCCCTTAACAGATGTATGATTTGCATACATATTTTTTTCCATCCCACACGTTGTCTATTCTGTTCCTCTGCCTATTTTAAATCAGATTGTTTGGGTTTTTTGCTACTGAATTGTGTGGATTCTTTATATATTTTGGATACTAACCCCTTTTCAGATGTACAATTTGCATACATATTTTCTTCCATCCCACAGGTTGTCTTTTCATGTTGTTGATGGTTTCCTTTGCTGTCCAGAAGCTTTTTAATTTGATGTAGTCCTACTTGTTTAGTTTTTCTTTTGTTACTTTTCCTTTTGATGAAATATCCAACAACAATCATTGCCAAGACCAACTTCAAGAAGCTTACCCCCTATGTTTTCTTCTAGGAGTTTTATGGTTTTGGGTCTTATGTTCACATCTTTAATCTATTTTGAGTTGATTTTTGTGTATGGTATAAGATAAGGGTCCAATTCCATTCTTTTGCATCTGGCTATCCAGTTTTCTCAACACCATTTATTGAAGAGACTATCCTTTCCCCATTGTACATTCCTGGCTCCTCTGTCATAAATTAATTGGCCATATAGCATGGGTTATTTTCTGGGCTACTTTTCCAGTCCATTGATCTATGTGTCTGTTTTTGTACCAATACCATACTGTTTGGATTACTATAGCTTTGTAATATGGTTTGAAATCAGGAAACATGATGTCTCTGGCTTTGTTCTTCTTTCTTTAGATTATTTTGGCTATTTGGGATATTTCCACACAAATTTTAGGATTTTCTATTTATGTGAAAAATGCCATTGGAATTTTAACAGGAACTGTATTGAATCTGTAGATTGGTTTGGGTAGTATGGACATTTTAACAATATTAATTCTTCCAATCCATGAGCATGGAAAATATTTTCTCTGTGTCTTCTTCAGTTTCGAAGTCTTAGAGTTTTCTGTGTATATGTCTTTCACCTCCTTGGTTAGATTTATTCCTTAGAATTTTATTCTTTTTGATGCAATTATAAATGGGATTGTTTTATTATTTTATTAAAGTATAGTTGATTTACAATATTATGTTAGTTTCAGGTGTACAGCACAGATTCAGTATTTTTGCAGATTATACTCCATTATAGATTATTACAGGTAATGAGTATAATTCCCTATGCTATATAGTATATCCTTGTTGCTTATCTATTTTATGTACAGTAGTTTTTAATCTGTTAATCCCATACCCCAAGTTTGTCCCTTCCCCACCACTTTGATAACCACAAGTTTGTTTTCTATATGTGAGCCTGTTTCTATTTTGCATATACATTAATTTGTATTATTTTTTTAGATTCCACATATAAGTGATATTATACAGTATTTGTCTTCCTCTGTCTGACATTTCAATAAGCATTAATATTCTCTAGGTCCATCCATATTGCTGCAAATAGCAGTATTTCATTTTTATAGCTGTGTAACATTCCAGTGTGTGTGTGTGCGCGCGCGCGTGTGTATAATGCCATATTGTCTCAATTCAACCATCTGTTGACAGACACTGGGTTGATTTGGAGATTGTTGTTTTAGTTTCCCTTTTTGATAGTGCATTGTTAGAGTGTAGAAACACAACTGTTTTTGAATATGCATCCTGTAACTTTATTGAATTTGTCTACTAGTTCTAACAGTTTTTTTGGTGGAGTTTAGGGTTTTCTCCATGTAATATAATGCCACCTGCAAATAGAGACAATTTTACTTCTTCCTTTTCAATTTGAATGTCTTTTATTTCTATTTCTTGCCTAATTTCTCTGGTTAGAACTTCCAGTACTATGTTGAATAAAAGTAGTAAGAGTGGGCATCCTTGTCTCGTTGCTGATCTTAGAGGAAAAGCTTGTAGCTTTCTACCATTGAGTATAATGTTAACTGTGGGTTTGTCATATGTGGCCTTTATTATATTGAGGTACATTCCCACTATAAACAGTTTGTTGAGAGTTTTTATCATGATGGATGTTGAATTTTGTCAAATGCTTTCTCTGTGCCTATTGAGATGATCACATGATTTTTATCTTTCATTTTGTTAATGTGATGTATCACATAGATTGATTTGCAGATGTTGAACCATCCTTGCACCCCTGGAATAGATCCTTCTAATGTACTGAATTCATCTTGCTAATATTTTTTATTTATTTATTTATTTTTTGCAGTCCTCTCACTGTTGTGGCCTCTCCAGTTGCGGAGCACAGGCTCCGGATGCGCAGGCCCAGTGGCCATGGCTCATGGGCCCAGCTGCTCCGCAGCATGTGGGATCTTCCCGGACCGGGGCACGAACCCACGTCCCCTGCATCAGCAGGCAGACTCTCAACCACTGCGCCACCAGGGAAGCCCCTTGATAGTATTTTTGTGGAGGATTTTTGCACAATGTTATTTTCCTTTCTTGTAGTGTCCTTGTCTGGCTTTGGTTATCAAAGTAATGCAGGCCTCATAAAATGAGTCTAGATGTGATCTCTCCTCTTCAATGTGTTGGGAAAGTTTATGAAGAATTGGTATTAATTCTTCTTTAATGTTTGGTATACTTCACCAGTGGAGCCATCTGGTTCTGGACTTTTCTTTGTTGGGAGGTTTTGATTACTGATTTAATCTCCTTACTAGTAACTGATCTGTTCAGATTTTCTATTTTTCATGATTCAGTCTTGGTAGGTTGTATGTTTCCAGTAATTTATCCATTTTTTCTAGGTTGCCCAATTTGTTGGCATACAACTGTTCATAGTAGTCTCTCATGATCCTTTGTATTTCTGTGGTATCAGTTGTAATGTCTCCTCTTTTGTTTATAATTTTATTTGAGTTTTATCTCTTTTTTTCTTGGTAAGTGTAGCTAAAGCTTTGTCTATATTGTTCATCTTCTTTAAAAAACCTGCTTATTCTCACTGACCTTTTCTATTGTCCTTCTACCCTCTGTTTCATTTATTTCTGCTCTAATCTTTGTTATTTCCTCCCTCTAGTAACTTTAGGCTTTTTTTCCTGGATTCTTGAGGTGTAAACTTAGGCTGTTTACTTGGGATCTTCTTTTCTTCTTAATTAAGGCACTTATCGGTATAACTTCCTTCCTAGGACTACACTTGTGGCATGACATAAGTTTGGGTATGTTGTGCTTCCATTTTCATTTGCCTCAAGATATTTGTTATTTTTCTTTCAATTTCTTCTGTGATCCATTGGTTGTTCAGTAGCATGTTTAATCTCCACGTACTTGTGAATTTTCCAGTTTTACTGCAATTGATTTCTAGTTTCATACCACTGTGGTTGGAAATGTTGCTTGATATGATTTCAATTTTAAATTTATTAAGATTTGTTTTGTGGCCTAACATATCCATCCTGAGGAATGGTCCACGTGTTCTTGAGGAGAATGTGTTTTCTGCTGCTATCAGGTGGAATGTTTTGTAACTGTTAAGTCCATCGGATCAAACGTGTAGTTTTTTTTGTTTTTGTTTTGTTTTTTTTTGTGGTACATGGGCCGCTCACTGTTGTGGCCTCTCCCGTTGCGGAGCACAGGCTCCGGATGTGCAGGCTCAGTGGCCATGGCCCACGGGCCCAGCCACTCCACGGCATGTGGGATCCTCCGAGACCGGGGCACGAACCCGTGTCCCCTGCATCGGCAGGCGGAGTCTCAACCACTGCGCCACCAGGGAAGCCCCAAACGTGTAGTTTTAGTCCAATGTTTCCTTATTTGTTTTCTGCCTGGATCATCTATCCACTGTGAAAGTGGGATATTGAAGTCCCCTACTATTATTGTATTGCTGTCTACTCCTCCCTTTAGGTCTGTTAATATTTGTCTTATATATTTAGGTGCTCCCATGCTGGGTGCATAAATATTTACCAACGTTAATCCATTTTCTGGGATTGACTCTGATATCATTATATGACTTTCTTTTCCTCTTATTACAGCCTTCGTCTTAAAGTCTATTTTGTCTAAGTACAGCTACCCCAGATTTATTTTGGTTTCCATTTTCATGGAATATCTTCCTCCATCCCTTCACTTTCAGTCTGTGTCCTTAAAGCTGTGAGTCTCTTGCTTTAGCATTAATCACCATCTATATACTGATGATTCACATATGTCTATCTCTATTTAACATATAACTCTCTCCCACAGGAAACTTAAACTTGATCTACCTAAAAGTGAACTCAATTTTCCCTGGAAACTTGTTTTTTCTCTTATATTTTCTATCTCAACAAATGGTGCCACCATCTTTCCAGTTTTTAATTTGACTCTTTCCTCTTCTTCACATCCTGTGTCTCCCTTCCCTTTTGACCCTCAACATTCAATTAATTATGACATTCTTTCCATTTTCTCTTACAATTCTCTTGAATCCGTCTTCTCTATATTCTCATAGCCACCACCTTTGTTCACCAACATTAACTATTTCTTCCTAATTGGTTTCATATTTCCAATATTTTCTCCCCCTTAAAAATTCTCCTTATCACAACCAGAATGGTCTTTCTAAATAAAAAATATGTTCTTGTCATTTTCTTATGTACCATTTCACTGTTTCTCTATTGCCTTTGGGAGAAAATCTAAATTCACCCATTTCTTTTTAGAGTACACACCAGTCACACTAAACCATATGCAGTCCAGGATGATGCCACAATTCTGACACCTATAGGCCTTTGTACTCCCAATCCTTTTGCCTAAAATGACATTTCCAAACTCCTCCTCATTGCCCTCACTCACTTTTCAGATCTCAAATTAAGATATCACCCCCAGAGAAGTAATCTTTAAATCTTCTAGACCTGTGATGTTCGATATGGTAGCCACCAGTCACACACAGCTATTGTGCACTTGAATATGGCTAGTCTTAATTGAGATGTAGTCTATAGCAGATTTTGAAGGCTTAGTATAAGAAATGTAAAATTATCTTATTAATAATTTTTATATTGGTGACATGTGAAATAATATTTTGAATGTATTGGCTTAAATAAAATATATTATTGAAATTAATTTCATCTTTTTTACTTTTTTATGTGGCTACAACTCAAAATTACATGCTGCTTGCATTATATTTCAATTGGACAATACCTAGACCAGATGAGGATGACCAAGCCCTTTTTTCCAGCACCCTGTAGTTATTTCTTTAGCAGTATTCTATCTGTTAAAATTGCTAGATGGTATCCTGCACTGGACGGCAAGCATCTAGTGAACAAGGGGCTATCTTGGTCCACAGAGTAATTCCAGTGCTGAGAGCACTAAGATAAAAAGTCAATTCTCATTTTTCATGGATTCCATATCTGTGAATATGCCTAGTCACTAAAATATACTTGTAACCCCAAAATCAATACTCACTGTGCTTTCGTGGTCATTTGTGGACATTCATAGAATAGCAGAAGATTTGAGTCATCCAATACACATTTTCCTAGCCAGATCAAACAAGGCAATGCTCTGCCTTCTTGTTTGAGCTATCAAACTGTAAACAAGTGTTCTTTTCACAGTCTATAAGTGCCACTTTTCACATTTTTGTGACTTCTGTTGATGACTTGGCTATATAAAATGGTCCCCAAGCATAGTACTGAAGTGCTGTCTAGTGTTTCTAAGCACGTGAAGGCTGTGATGTGCCTTACAGAGAACATATATGTGTTAGATAAGCTTCCTTTGGGTATGAATTACAGTGCTGTTGGCTGTGAGTTAAATGTTAATGAACCAATATATATTAAATAAAGTGTCTTCAAACAGAAACACACATAAAGCAAGATTATATATTAGCTGACCAAAATGTTGTCATGCTCACAGGAACGTACTATGTACTTCCTCTAGTAGCAATAGTTCAGTATTTGCTAATTGAATGTTCCAGCAACTTTACTAGAATCAGCTATATTGAATGAATGACGCTGGATCATTTGACCAAATCCAAATCTTGTGTGAATGCAGTATACGGTGGTATATAGGCAGCATGTGGTAGTATATGGTGGTAGCAGTGACTGTGGAGCCGAACTGCCTTAGAGTTCAATCCTGGCTCTCTGACTCGCTAGCTGTGTAATTTGGGGCAAATTACTCAATTGTTCTCTGCCTTTTTCCACAACTGAAAATGTAGACTAAAGAGTAGTTGCTAATGGTTGCCAGGGGCTGGGTGTGGCGGGAGGGGACTGACCACAAAGAGGCACAAAGAAACTTCTGAAATGAGGGAAATATCCTATATCTTGTTTATAGGATTATAGTGGTAGTTACTTAGCTGCCTATGTTCTTAAAAACTCATAGAACTAAAAAGGGTAAATTCCACTTTGTATAAGTTATAACTTAGTAAATTTGAAGTTAAAAAAGGAGTAACAGTCAAAATTAAAGGAATAATGCACTACCTGCTTACATAAATATTCTTTAAATATTTGTAACTGTCCTAATAATGGGAAAGGTTAGGTGGTGTAAGGAAAAGCAGAGCGGACTCATGAACCAGGGTTCTAATCTGGCTCTTTCACATATTAGGTACAGGCTGAGCTCAGTTTAGAGAGTTCACTTACTTATTGTAAAGGTTAGATTAGACAACATGTGTGAAATATCTGTGAAAAAACTTAGAGCCACATAGGGAAGTGAGAAATGGGATTTTTCATGAGACAGCAATACAAAATCACAGGGCCACATAAACTGGGGTAAAGGTCACCTCTCCAAGGTAGGAGAATGTGGTGGGCTGTGAAACCACTGAGAAAAGGAGAACGCATCTCTTTCTAAGAATCTCAATCCTAATCCTATTCAAGTCGCTATTGGCTCCACATTGATTCCAAGACAACCCAACTGGTCTAATGAGGTACGTACATACCTCAAACTCAAAGGAATGCCAATGCCAGGAGGAAGGAAGAGCTGCATCTGGCAGAACATCTTTCGTCTGGACAATGCAGTAGGAATCAGACACCCATTCGCCTGCAAAACTCCTTAACAGCCTCTGATGTGAGGAGTGAGTTAGGTCATTTCACCGCTGCTTTTTAGGTGGCGGACGTCTCAGGAGTTCCCACCCCTGGGAGCGCGGCGGATCCTGGCGGAGCGGCAGCGGCAGTGGCTGCTGGAATCTCATCAGGGGTGGCTAGGGTCCCCTGCAAAACCCACAGTGGGAGCCACGTAATAAAATACTGCACTCGCGCTGTTCCTCGAGAAAGAAGCATGGTTTTCAACGCCAAGTATGGCTGCAAGTTGGGCCAGAAGTTGGAACACAAAGTTCCCTCCACAGTCACGAGGCACAACCGTTGAAGGCCCATGCGTCGCGAGTTCTGGCAGCCGCCACATGACAACCGCCACGCGCCTGACGTCAAGGGCCACCGAGTGCATGGCTTGGTTCCCGTTAACTTCGACTGGGACCCGAACGTAACGAACCTAAAAGTTTGAGGGAGCAAGTTTCCTTGCCAGCGAGTTTACCCTCAGCAACCGAACTCCAGAAAGTGCTCTTCACGCCGGAAGTGCACTAATCCGCAGCACGTGGGGTTGCCAGGGCGCTCTTCACGTGACTGGGAGGGGCCTCGGGAACCTTGTAGCCAATGGTAGCGCGAGAGGGTGGTGCCTATGACGCGCCGGGACCTATCCCGGAAGTAGGGCTGATGTGGGGGCGGGAAAAGGCGGGGAGGCCGGGGTGTGGGAAGTGTGGCGGCCCCGCCCAGTGTCTTGGAACTGCCGAGGTCGCCACTGCTGCCGCCGCCGCAGCTGTGGGAGACTGGCGCGGTTACGCAGGCGAAAGGC
>NW_006791811.1:3230681-3248794 GCF_000442215.2 Lipotes vexillifer
GGAGCCGAGCCCCGACCGTGGAGAGGAGGAAGGATGGAAGGGGGACCGAGGCGAGCGCGGGACCCGCCAAGGCTCAGGCCCGTGAGGCGCCGGGCCGGGCCGGGGATGCCGGCAGGACAGGGGGCGTCTGAGAGGTCGAAGTGACGGCGCTGCGGGCTGGGGGGAGAAGTGCGCTCCCGCTGCCCGAGGGCAGGTGCTGCTGGCCAGGTCCTGTTATCTCCATCCTTCGTGGGGACATGAGGCCTGGGCTGGGCCCCCCGCAGTGAGGATCCGGGCGGCGGCGGAGGGCCGGGAGGCGCGGCGCGGTGCGGGAAAGTCACCGGCTCCTCCTGCAGTGGGACGGTGGGGGCCGGGATTTGCTGCCCCCAGCGCGGGTGAGCGCCCTGGGCGGGTATCTCCCCCCCCTCAACGAGCTCTTCTGCGACTTTCCTCCCACCTCCCCACCGAAGGATGGAAAAGTTTGTAAGGCCGGAGTTAGAAAGTCCCCACTATTCTGGGTGGGTGTTCTATAAATGCAAAAATGATAGATCCATGATGCGTGGCTCGTAACCTCTCCGAAATGAGGCGTTTCCCTGCCTGCATGCCGGTTGTTAAAAAGCAAACAAACTTTTTGCATAGTACCCTCAGAAAAGCAACCATCTCCCCAGCCCACCATGGCGGACGAAATTGATTTCACTACTGGAGATGCTGGGGCTTCCAGTACTTACCCTATGCAGTGTTCGGCCCTGCGCAAAAACGGCTTCGTGGTGCTCAAAGGACGACCATGCAAAATAGTGGAGATGTCAACTTCCAAAACTGGAAAGCACGGTCATGCGAAGGTAAATGCCCTTCCAGGTCTTTCTTGGTGTTGGGATTTTGATCATTTGTATTCCATTACAGAACATGAGGTTTCTATAGTTATAAGTGTATAATGACACTTTTTTTTTTTCTTCCCACAATTACTGGGTGATCAGCTATTTGAATACTGAAAGGTAACATTTCCTTCTTGGGCCCTTATAATGTTTCATTAACTGGGAACTGAAACTTTCCTGAATCCTAGTGACTTAGACAATCTATTCAGTTTACAAATGAGGAAACCTGTTCTAACATTCTAACGAACCTAAATTCATTGTTCTTAATCACTCTTATGATTGAATTACTAGACTATATGATATTGGGTCTTGATATGTCATGATACTGTTTAGTTGTTCACTGCTTTTCAGTTGTATGACATTTTTTTTAAAGAAAGTAAAATTAGATGACCTTGGAAGGAGAAAGAATCTGTCATAATCAGCTTTAGTATTATGCGTCTGTGTATGTAATGAGTGATATCTTGGCAAAGATTAAACAGTTTCCTGTTCTCCCATCTCTGTTAGGTTCACCTTGTTGGAATTGATATTTTCACGGGCAAAAAATATGAAGATATTTGCCCTTCTACTCACAACATGGATGTTCCAAATATTAAGAGAAATGATTATCAAGTAAGTACTAATTTCCTTTAGAATGCTGCTTGTTTTCTGAAGGTGCAAATACTTTCTACTGTCCATTGTAATTTAATAAAACCCACAAGTAGTTTTGTAGGTTTTTCTGACCAATTGTTAAGTACCACTTATTTTAGAAATTGGAGAAATAGATAGTGCTATTTAACACTTGGTACCTTATCTAGGATGACTGCTAGTTTGCCACTTTTTAACATTCTTGCATTTTAAAAAATTTGAACACTTATTATTTCTCAAATCAAGTGACTCCATATTGTGAGTCCAATGTTTAGTAAAATTACTATTTTCCTTGTTGTAAATTATTTCTCTTTGTTGTAAATACTTTCCAGGTATTTCTTTTCCCTTACCAGACCTAAGACTCTCAAGAAATTATTGGAATTCATGTTCCACCAACCAAATTTGTGTGTATTAGTGAATGTGTGTCAGAATTTGGTATTCTTAAATAGGGAAATAAGTTGAAAGCCATAAATACAAAGGATAAAGTGTATGGTCACTGAATATGGTGAAGAAAATACAAAAACTTCGTAATTGTTTTATTTGTATTCAGTGACCATGCTGTGACCTTTTGTTAAATTATAGGTATAAACTGCAAGTTTTAGTTCCAATTATGCATTTGGATAAGTCATGTTTAATGATAGCGTTTTCTTGTTTGGAGTATTGATGGTCACCAAACCACTGACCTCACAGAATGTGGGAGCTCAGATTAATCATAACTAAAGTCTTTCTTGAAAGTCTGCAATTTCTTTATCAAGCATACTATACATAGAACTCTTTTCATTTTGCATAGTGAAAAATACAAGTGTGACACTCGAATTCGTTTTACCCAATTCAAACTTGTTCCTTTCTGTACCTCATATTGTGTTGTATAATTTTTAAAGAATGTCACCATTAACTGCAATTACCCAATGATTTCCTTTTACTTTTTGTCCATATGTAAACATATTTTTGCACAGTTTTAATCTAGTAAGCAGTTTTATGTTTTCATTTTCCTACTTACAGATGTTTTCTAGGTTGCTTTGGAGTCTTCATAGAAATTTGAATTGTCTTAGTATAATAATAGCAAGATTTTTTTTAAGTCAGGCAGATCTGAGTTTTGATCTAGTTCTGCCACTTTCAAGCTGGGTGATGTTGGACAAATTACGCAACCTCTCTGAGCCTCAGTCTTCTCATCTACAAAGGAGGGATAATATGAAGATTAATGAGAAAATGTACTCCATAATTCCCTCAAAGTAGTTTTTTTTTCTGCTTCCCCTTTTTCTGTATAAAAACTTCACTTAATCATTCCATTATTCTTGGAGCACCTAATTTAGACATGGCATATAGTGGATGCTCAATAAACATTTGTTAAATGCATACATGATTACTCAATGAGGTAAAGATAGTACAGCCAACTAAAGCTAAGCATAGAATTTTCTTTTGCCAAAAATAGATTTCTGTTTTCATCCTTAACGTGTGAATGCTTTGAATATTCAATATTCATTAATATTCATTCAATATACAAAGCTTTTGCCCTTGAGTGTTTCAGAAAGATGGTATCAGTAGTTCAGATGACTACTACAGTGATCAAATTAGCCAGTCATTGATTGGAGCCCAAGATTTAACATAAAGGAAAATTTTGGTTTGGGTTTTATTTTGAGATAAAGCAGGACCTGGACTAGGATGAGGGGTATGAGATGAGTGAGGCCCTTGCCTCAAGCACAAAATTTTAAATAAAGACAGTACCAGAAACAATGCCAAATCACACAGGGGCCTGATCCTGTCTGATATTTTGTTCATTATAGAATTTATGCATTAATTCTAATTTTTAAAAATATTACATTAACCTGATCACTGAGGGGTGTGTGTCTGTGTGTGTGCGCACGCCACCTTAAATTTTGCACCCAAGACAAGTGCCTCACTTGCCTCACCGTAGTCCCAGCCTTTGATATGTAGTCTGTGTTCCAGAGCGGATCAGAGAATGACTCAAGCCTAACAGTCTGGGTCCAGATCCTTGTTTTGGCACTTACTAGCTGCATGACCTTGGTTGGCAAGTTATTTAATCTCTCACCTGCCTTTCTTTATAAAATAAGGATAAGAATAATAAACTCTTCATGGAATCACTGTGAGGTTTAATTAGTTAATTCTTAGAATACTACCTTGCAGAGTGAGCACTCAGTGATCGCATCCCTTCATTATCAAGTCACCATAGAATACTTATTTCTGTTCATTAAAAAAGATTAGTTCCATGAGCCTTTCCAGTTATATTTATTGTCCTGTGGTGGTCTTCACTCACCTTTCCAAGTGCCTTGATTAAACTTCTACTTATTATTTAGCTACATGTAGTCCTTTGTATTTGCTGAATTCAGTATTTCAAGTGCCAGTTTGACAGTCAGCTAAAGTGAAATATATATATCTGTTCATTATAATAATTAAAAAGTAAGTCTTTGTTTAGGAAATGTATCAATATTTACAATTTTAATTTTACATATTTTAACGTAAGTTCAGAATGAAAGGAAAATTGTCTCCTGAATTCCATTCCAAGATGTAGCTTGGATTGGAATTGCTAATTTCCATCACCTCTCCCAAAAGTAGTTATGGTTATCTGGGGCTCACTGATGGTGTAAAATACAAATACACCCAGACACCTTTGGGAATCCCCAGACTCTTAAATAAAGAAACGCTTGTTCAAACTCTGGTACGCACTTGAGTCATATTTCTTTAGAAAGTTCTGTGTTCCTGTGCACTACGCCACAAGTTAAATGCCTTTTCTGCGTTTACTAAAGTTTTACCTCTCATTTAAAGACCACTTTTCAGAAGGAAAACTAATCACTACAGGACATGTTAAAGTTTATATTGTGCATCTTTGGACTATTGATGAATTGCCAAAACTGTGAATATTAAATCCTAGTATATTCTTCAAATAAGTGGTATGTCTTTTGGATATGGAGTTGAATTTTGTTGTTGCAACTAAAATAGAACAACAAAGAAAATAATGATGCTATGGATTCCTTGTGTCTAAAGTCTTTTTATAATTTATACCTGTTCTGTGGAATCTTTGTGTTCCCTGGTAAAAGCAGTCTTTCTTTGGAGTAGAAAACCTCTAAACCAGAATATCCCAGTACTGCAGGGACAAGAAACAGATATTTTGCTACAGTATCATTAAGGGTAATAGTGAGAAGAGTCTCCTACCTTTGGTTCCTAGACCTGTGTATTCTACCTATGGGAGAAATAGTACCATATATTGGAATATATTTAACCTGTAAAACAGCACCCAGGTCCAGAGAGTGTCATTCAGCTGGAGGCAAAGATGAGTCTTCAATAGGCAAATGCACACAGGCAAACTGTCTTAGAATGATGGAGGACATGGACCAGTGAATTCTCTGAGCATTGTCCTGTTGTCTTTTTATTTTGCCTGTTAAATGAATTTTTTAGCCAGAAATGATACTATGTGTGGTACTGACAGTAATGTGACAGTTTACAAATCCACAGATGAGATTTTAGCAGAAGCACTGCAGGCAGCAAAGGCAAGTTTATATGTGGAGTAAGGATCTATTACAGTGAGCACAAACTGCTGCCTCTTCCATGATGGAGGGAGTACAATGTTACCAGGTAGCTGGCTCTTCCCCCGGGGAAGTGGCGCCATATCAGGGACTCTGTATTGGTCTCTGCTATGAGGTACCAGCAGTGGCTGTAGTCAGATCAGCCTTGGTGAGAGAAAACCGGTGTCATTGGGCCCATGCCACCGTGGTCAATTGTTCGTGAGCCAATTGAACAAGGACTGGGAAGACTACAAAAAGAAGCTAAATGACATTCACAGGTAGAATCATCTTGTCACCTAATTGTCTGCCTCCTCGGTAGCGTGTCCCCTTGGTAAGCAGTTATATGGACACGTTCTCTAACTATTTCTCTAACTACACGTACCACTTTCCCAGACCTTATTGTCAGCAATTTTCCCATCTTTTTCTTTCAGTTTTGTTGACCTTCCATCCGTACTCTTAGCTCTTGCCCATAATCAGTGTAAATCCAAACCTTTGGTTCTCTCTTCTTTCAAGTCCAGTACATGAAGTTCTCATCCCCACTGTCTTTCAGGGCCACCTCTGAATAGTTTCATCAGACTATGCATAACCATCTAGAAACCATTCTGAATTTTGTTTTTCAGTCAGGTGGTAATAGGGAACTCCCCACAAAGTCACTGGTACAAGTTGAGGGAGAAATTGTGGATGCTGCAGAAGAAGGTGCTTCCAAGTCTCATACAACTTGTTGATGCTTTCAGGAGCTGCTCAAGTTGATCTCACATATGCAGCTTCTACTTGATGATGGAGTGCTGCTGTGCATACCCAACTTTATGGCTTGGTGTGTCAGATAACACTCTAGTTGATGATAGTGTTATTTCCTTGTGTTGTCTGATAACAATGATCAAACATTCAGTTCCCCCCAGGGACCAGCAGCTCTAAAGAAGTAGTTTGAGAGTGCTGCGGGAAGAGGAAAAGGAAGAAGGAGAAAGGAGGAGGTCTTACCTAAAAGTCTGACTGTTTTGAAATAGATTGAGAAATAAAATTAAATTCAGAAATTAGGGCTAAGCCACCTGTAATGATGCTATTCCTTCTCCAGCCTTCTTCTGTTGTATACCAGTAATACAAATAGAAGCAAAAAAGTTCCCCCATAATTCTCCTTTTTCGTGTTCTTTCTTACCAGACCACATCATGGATAGAATCTGCAGTCACTTACTCTCCCCATATCCTTCCTTTCAGTTCATGCTTTGCTTCCTCAGCTCCCTGTACCCCCAACTATTTAGTGGTTACAGTGCTCTTTCTAGAATTCTGATATACCATAGCATTTTTCTTTTTTACTTTTTGTTGTGGACATTTTCAAAATCTGATGAACCTCACGTACCCATCATCCACCTTCCACAATTATCAGTACATAACCAATCTTGTTTCATCTGTACCCCACCATCTATTTTTATTTCCTGTACCCTCTACCTCTTGGTTATTTTGAAGCTAATCCCAGACATTATATCATTTATAATTTCATCTGCAAATATTTTGCTACGCATTTTTAAAAGGTATGGGCTGTAAAAAACAGAAAGCATACTGTGGCACCCCCAAAATTAGTAATTCCTTAATATCTTTAAATATCCAATCAATATCTACATTTTCCTAATTGTCTTTGTTTTTTTGTTTGCGTTTTGCTTTTTCAGATGTGATAGTTACTGTTTTTGTTTTACAGTTTTTCTAAATCAGGACCTAAATAAAGTCCACGCATTGAAATTGGTTGAGGTGTCTCTTAAATCTACTTTATAGGTTCTCCTCTCTCAGACATGCATTTGAGTCTCTCTTCCCTCTCTTTCCTCCCTTCCTTCTTTCTCCCTCTCTCTCTCTCTCTCCCCCTCCATTTTTGATGAAGAAACTAGATAAGTTGTTCTGTAGACTTTCACTCAGTCTGTATTTTGCTAATTGCATTTCCTTTGTCCCACATATTTCCTGAAAATTGATAATTAGATGTACAGACTTGATCAGATCCAGTTTAGATTTTTATTTTCTTCTTCTTTTCTTTAACAAAAATTACTCCATAGGTGATATTCTGTGCAACCATCAAGTAAATGAGTCTGATGGGGTTTTTTGGTTTTTTGTTTTGTTTTGTTTTTGTTTCTTAATTTATTTTTGGCTGCATTGAGTCTTCGTTGCTGTGTGTGGGCTTTCTCTAGTTGTGATGAGCAGAGGCTACTCTGTGTTGCCGTGCACAGGCTTCTCATTGTGGCTGCTCTTGTTGCAGAGCACAGGCTCTAGGGGCACGGGCATCAGTAGTTGTGGCACGTGGGCTCAGTAGTTGTGGCTTGTGGGCTCTAGAGCGCAGGCTCAGTAGTTGTGGCACAAGGGCTTAGTTGCTCTGCGGCATGTGGGACCTTCCTGGACCAGGGCTCGAACCCGTGTCCCCTGCACTGGCAGGCAGATTTTTAACCACTGCGCCATGAGGGAAGCCCCTGATGGTTTCTTTTTTTGTGATATTATTAGATATGTAATAATTGCCTCAATCCATTAATTTATTAAAGGAGACAAAGTAATCATCTGTTACTTTTTTTTTCTTTAAAAGCCAGAACACTTCTATAAGAGAAAGTTTCCTTCAGCTTTTTTGTTTACCCTGTGGTACAGTGTATAATAGGAAAGCCAATATAAATACTTGATTCTTTCCCTTTAAGTACCAGTTTTCAAAATTAGTTGGTTTCCTGGCATCTACTGAAGATGACCAGTGAAATTTTTTTTTCACTATGAACTCAAGCATTTCAACACATTTATGTTTCAATCCATTGTAGTTATTATCATTGTTGATTCTCAAATTGTTCTTTCTTTATTCCAGACCTTATTCTGGTTAGCTCCTGAATCCCTTTGATATGGACCTAGTGGTCTTTAATAGCACCATGCTTTCTGATCTTGTATACTTCCTACTGTGGACCTGGAATTATCCATTTTCCCAGGAGCCCTATGGAGAGAAATAGCACCACACATTGGATTCTTTTAGTAGGAAATGACAGATACCACATTCTGGTACTAGTATTTTGGGTGTATGGTATAATTTCAAATGTCATTCAGCAGCGTGCTACACCACTGCATGCCTGACTCCTCTATTACAAGTTTTCTGACTCTGCCCTCTCCTGTCTCCTTGCTTGCTATTAGCAAAATGATTGCTCTCTCTACCAAAAAAAAAATTGTTCATAAACATCTCAAAGTTATCAAATAAGTAGATTGCTTACAGGTGAAGGATCAGAAGGAAATATTTAGAATTGACTTATAACTGTTTTCTAACCATCCTCTCCTTCCAACTCTACAGTGTCAGAGAGGGCTTTGAGGGAAGATTGAAAAAGTTGCACAGAAATATGCTTGAAACACAAAAATGACACCGTTAGCTTTCTTTTTCAAGATTGAAAATTACAAAAGGGGAAGTGGTACCTTGAGAGAGGAAAAATCTTGCAGATACTACCTTAGCCAGGTGATCAAAGTTAATATCACCAGTAATAGGACATAGTGATGTAATTTGCCTCTTGATGTGATACTCTGTGATTACTCTACATTACTAATATGTGTAGTAATCCTTCCAAAAATGCACTAGCTGACTCATTAGGAAACAAACTCAAACTGAGCAACATTCTATAATACCGTGAACCTGTGCTCGTCAAAAATGTCAATGTCATGCAACACAAAGGGTCAGGAACTGTTCCAAATTAAGAGACTAAACTGACTTGACAGCCAAATAAATACAAGGCATGATCCTGGAGTTGAAAGGGAAAAATTGTTATCGAAGACAATTTTGGGACAATTGGCAAATTTGAATATGGACTATATATTGAATAATATGTTAGCAATATTGAATTTCCTGATTTTGAAAAATAAACTGTGGCCATGTAAGAATATGTCCTTGTTCTTGGGGAAAACACACTGAAGTATTATTGCTGAAGAGTCATGATGTTTGAAACTTACTCTCAAATGGTTCAGCAAAAATAAGAAAAGAATAAGAATGTGTATGGTATGGATTTTATATATTCCATATATACAGAGAGGGAAAAAAAGCACATGTTAACAAAGAGTAAATCTAGGTAAAAGATAAAGGATTTCATTGCATTATTTTTGCAACTTTTCTCAATATCTGAAAATTTTTAAATAATTTAAGATCAAATAATTCATTTTTATTATTTAATTTTACTTTTCTGTAGCTTAGCTTATTTTTGAAATTTTAAATTTTATTTCTTATAGCAATTTATTTTAATGTTTAATATTTATAAATATATATTTTAGTAGATGTTTTATAATATATCTATATCTTTTTGTATTTGAAATGCTTAATATGTCATCCCATGGCTTATTTTATTAATTCCCTTGAAAAAATAAAATACCATATAAATACCAAAATATCAGTATTGTTATTTGGTTTATGTGGTTCAGTCACTAGTGGAGTGGGAACCTTTAACTCTTGAAATTGACAAGTTCTACTTCAGGGAATTGTTAAAAGAGCTGAAATAAAAAAGGATGAGCCTGTGGTTAATTGTTTAAAAATTACACTTCTGTCTCAACTCAACCTCCTTGCTTCCCGCTTTTCTGCCAACTACCTCACAGATGTTTGAGTGACCAAAAGAGTAATTAAAAGTGTTTGTGGTGGCTCAGTAGGATGGTTTTTTGTTTTTGAGATTCTAGACATGTGCAAAAACTGAAATCTCCGGTGGTAGGTGGGGTTTCTGTGGAAAGCCATTGCCAGAGTTGGTAGTGCCATAGAGGAGAGCTTTGAAACTCTACCTCTGTGGTATGCCTGTGTTATGTCATAGTGGCTAAAGGGGACCAGGGACCATGTCTTTAACTCTTTTTGTGTATGTCGATGGTAGCATCTGGTATGCTGGGTGATTGCCTTTTATAAAACCTGTTAGACAAATGGGACCTAATGAAACTTAAAAGCTTCTGCACAGCAAAGGAAACCATAAACAAGACAAAAAGACAACCCCCAGAATGGGAGAAAATATTTGCAAGCAAATCAACAGACAAAGGATTAATCTCCAAAATATACAAAGCTCATGCAGCTCAATATCAAAAAAACAAACAACCCAATCAAAGAAATGGGCAGAAGACCTAAATAGACCTTTCTCCAAAGGAGATATACAGATGGCCAAGAGGCACATGAAAAGATGCTCAACATCACTAATTATTAGAGAAATGCAAATCAAAACAGCAAATCAAAACTACAGTGAGGTATCACCTCACACCGGTCAGAATGGCCATCATCACAAAATCTACAAACAATAAATGCCAGAGAGGGTGTGGAGAAAAGGAAACCCTCTTGCACTGTTGGTGGGAGTGTAAATTGATACAGCCACTATGGAGAACAGTATGGAGGTTCCTTAAAAAACTAAAAATAGAATTACCATATGACCCAGCAATCCCACTACTGGGCATTTACCCAGAGAAAACTATAACGCAAAAAGACACATGCACCCCAATGTTCATTGCAGCCCTATTTACAATAGCCAGGTCATGGAAGCAACCTAAAGGCCCATTGACAGACGAATGGATGAAGAAGATGTGGTACATATATACAGTGGAATATTACTCAGCCACAGAAAGGAACGAAATTGGGTCACTTGTAGAGATGTGGATGGACCTAGAGACTGTCATACAGAGTGAAATAAGTCAGAAAGAGAAAACCAAATATCGTATATTAACACATATACGTGGAATCTAGAAAAATGGTACAGATGAACCTGTTTGCAAGACAGAAATAGAGACACAGATGTAGAGAACAAATGTATGGACACCAAGTGGGGAAAGGGCAGGTGGGATGAATTGGGAGATTGGGATTGACATATATACACTAACTAATATGTATAAAATAGGTAACTAATGAGAACCTGCTGTATAGCACAGGGAACTCCACTTCGTTGTACAGTAGGAACTAACACAACATTGTAAAGCAATAATACCCCAATTAAAAAAAAAACTTAAAGTTCTAGGCACACTGATGGTGTACATGCTTTTAGAATAAATTAATGTGGGCTGGCTGTTTCCTCATACCTGTAATGAAAGAAATTCAATGATATCAATACTGTGCTGTTTTGCAGGTTAGGTTGATGACTGGTTTTGCTTCATTAATGTCATCAACAAGCTAATGTTTTTCTTTTTTAAAAAATCTAGTGTTGTTAGCAGTGAGCTGGAGACCAAAAATTTTCCACTTCAGTTTGTTCATAGTCAAATTATAAAACACATTGTTTGTAATCATGAAAAACTGAAAATAACTTTTATGCCCATTAATACAAAAATGCTTAAATCAGTTACAGTATAACTTTGCAGTTGTGAAGTGATTAGAGAGGCTAAGGTAGGTCCATATTTTCCAAAACGGAAAGATTTCTAAGACATATTAAGTGAAAACAACTTGCTGAAAAATACTTATAATATCTCATTTATTTTTTAAAGCAACTATATATTGTGTACATAACTTCAGGATACTCTATAAAAAAGCCTAAACTATTTAATAACCTAGAGATTTGTGGGAGGGGAGAGTGCAGGAAGGAATGAACTTATATTTTTTGTCTATACCTGTTTTATGCTTTTGTATGTGTAGCATTCTTAAGCACCAAAAATTTATTAATGTATTACTGTGTACTTGTACAAATTAATATAATTGGCAATTTATGTAAAAATTACAAAGGAGTGGGTGTAATCTAATCAGTGCAAATGATATAATTTCTTTCAATAGCTGATATGCATTCAGGATGGTTACCTTTCCCTGCTGACAGAAACTGGTGAAGTTCGTGAGGATCTTAAGCTGCCAGAAGGTGAACTAGGCAAAGAAATAGAAGGAAAATATAATGCAGGTGAAGATGTACAGGTAAAGACCTATGGAGAGATTGTTGTTTTAAATCATTTTATAAAAACTTTGAGCTAACCTAATTAGCATAAAATACTATATGTGAAATACAGCTTTTAAATACTGCTGAAACGTTGAAAATGATCTCTAGAACTAGGCAGTTTTCCCATGATACCTTTTACCATGGCCATTACCAAAGAAAGTATCAAAGTTCACTTTTTACTACATAGACACTGTCAGCCCCGAATTTGTTTTGAAGATCAGCCTGAACTATTCTTAAGGATGAGAAAGGATGTTATGGGAATACTAAAGAGTGAAGGTGACTTACTTTATCTTGTTATAACTCTCAGAAGTATAACGTCTAATAAGTATTGAAACATTTATAGTTCATATTCTCCTGTTCCCTGGAAGTTTTCTTAAAAACCACAATTTGAGAAATTTAGCTTTAGAAAACTGTAAAAAAAAAGTAGATTATTTGGTCTTGGAATACCTCTTTACAAAATCAATATGTATAAAATATCCATAAATATCCAATGTATGATGAATTAACTATATCTTATATATGTATTGCCTTTTGAATACATTTTTGCCTGCATTTTTTTCCTTCTAGGTGTCTGTCATGTGTGCAATGAGTGAAGAATGTGCTGTAGCCATAAAGCCCTGCAAATAAATGGGAACATCAGGCATGAGCAAAATGTTTAGGTCTGGATCAACTGCAGATCTAAAGTTTGGTTCTAAGTTGTCACCAAAGCTATGGCGTTCATAAGCAACCTCATTTCTTTTTTAATTGTTTTGAAATTGTGCTGAGTTAGTTTTGCAGGCAATTCGTAATTTAGAAAAATGATCAAGATTTATAATTCTTTCTTTAAAATTTTGTAGGTGTCTTTCCTATAACTTTCCTGTGGTTTTCAGTATGTAAGTCTAAGAAACAGACAAGATAGCTTCAGCAGATGTGATTTGTCTGAGCAAATCGTTCCTAAATTTTAGTTAAATGATAAATAAACCAGGGTTTTAAATCAAACAGTGTAGCATCTAGTGGTATTGAAGCACCACATTTAAGTTGAATTGCTCTGCATTAATTTCAAACTTAATATCATAGAATAAGTAGGTTATGGATTGGAATTGTCAGAGTTTCAGCATGGGTGTGGCAAGTACAGATCCTTAAACAAAAATCATGTTATCAAAAAGTGCCAGTTATCTTAGTAACCATGTGCAGCCCACCTGTATTACCTCAGTCATTCTGTTCTTTGCCAAATTGCTGGTACACTTAATATAACCTATATTATGGTGATTTTAGTACTTTCTTGTGGTTGACAGAGGCATTAAACTGTTTTGTGATTGTTAGCAAGTCATATTGTAAGGAAGACACAAAGGACAGTGGCAAAGGATGTTGGTTAAAGCTATAGGTTTTTATTTGTGGCCTTTGTATTCAACATAAAAATAGGAAGTTTCCATTTGTGTTTTTGCCTTTAACTCTTGTTTTCTCTCTTTATTTAAGGGAGTGACCTGCTTTACAGGATACTATGCAGCACTTTTTATCAATTATGTTGAATAAATGTTGGTATTTGTAGTAGTCACTCCTTTTCAGCCATTTTTAAGTAGACTTTTTTGACATCAAAATATTTGTTAGAAAAAACTGGAAATTCTTACTTTAAATTGATTTGGAACATTTGTTAAATTTATGTATGTTTTTTCTAACATGAAAGTGAATCATAGAAGAAAAGTCACTTTATGTGATAATTATTATTTAACTTAAAAAGTTTATTTTATCTGATTGTCATGTGACTTAATTCAGTTACTGGTGTGAAATATATCTAGGAAAGAATTCTATAAACAATTATTTTAAAAAGTATTTTAGGTGATTCTGCTACATTTCTGTTTAGTCTTTTGGATCATATATCTCTATATTTCCAGAATTCTAGGCATTGTCACAGGGTTTGTGAGGACCTTTGACTCAATACCAGTCATTATATTGCAGTGAAACTTAGAACAAAATCACCATTTCAGTAATAACTTCATTCTCTAAGACTCATTATGAGACCTCTCCCATCATACTTCGACTTCTAAAAGGCCTTTGTACCTATCATCTAGAGGAAAATATGTATGATGCTGTAACTGGTCTACTCAGTGACTGGAAATAGCATTAGGAAAGAAGATCCCAAAGTTTTAGTTACTTAATTTGCACACACTTTTAAATCTTGTATTGGCCTCAGCAAACCCATTTGGAGAAGAAGCAAGATACTTTAAGGAAATGCAAGAGGAATTCTAAAGCACAAGAACTATTGAGGTTGTAGTTAATCATTTTTAGTATAACATTTTAGTTTTTGCCCATCCAAAGCACAGTTAGTAACTAGACTAAATTCTTTCCAGTATTCCATCTAAGTATCTACTACATACTGCTCTAGTTTTTTAGTACTCTGTAATATGTATCTTACTTGTGACTGGTTGGCATTGTTACCCACAGGAACTCCAAAAAGTTATCAATCTGTGTTACTTGCTGGTCATTCATATGACCCCAGTTAACCACACTAATGTTCTGGTTTAGTATTAATTCTGGATTGGCATGCCCTTGTTCTTCATAATTTGTCAAACTTCACATAAATATATTTTCAATTGTGAGGTAAGTGTATATAAATTATAATAATGCATCTGTACCTTCATATCTTGAATGGCAAAAGCTATTTATGCTTAAATATTTCATTTTAAGTACTATAATGAAGTATAAATACTCTTCTGTCATATAATTAATTATAAGTATAGATTTTAAAGATATGGGACTGTTTATTTTCACATAAGTCAGTACATGTTTCTCTAGAACAATATATTTCATTTAGAAAAGCTTTATAAATTGTATTAAAAGGAAGCAGGAAACATATTTTTTAACAGAACAGAAGTGACTTCATTCTTTTTTGACATCAGAAATGTTAAAAGTTGATTCCTAGTATTTGTTGTACTTTTTTGTAGCAAATGTGTTAAATGTCAAAGTTACCATATATAGAATGTAGACTGTCACATTGATAGATTATACAGTGATACCTTTTTGTCTGTAGGCATTTCACCAATTTATATACAATATTATAGTAACAAGTGGAATATTTGTTTCTTTCTAGAACAAAATATTTTATTTCTACTGTGAAGACTTTGTTTTACCTTATTTGCTACAAAGTTGTATACCCTCTGAAATAGATCAAATTATTGCTACTTTGACTTAACATTTGCATCATAAACATAATTATGATGTTTCTTTCATGCTCCCCTCCAAGGGCTGTCAGTCACTTGAAATTATTGCTAACCAAGCTCTTGAATACGTTTCCATTTATGGTACAAAATTCTGTACCAATGCTTTATAACAATTATCAGAACTCTCCTGCACCCAGAGCATGAAATCTTTAATAGGAGATGCTGCAATAAAATGTTTACGCTATAAAATTTGGGGACACAACTTTTCATTTATAGCACAATTAGTGTGCATGTGCACACATAGCTTTGTTTGTTTGTTCTTTTTACAACGTCATTCCAACTCTTAAAAGTACTGTAGTCTGGTAGTGCCTCAAATGTTGGTAACTTTTTTTTTTTTTAATTTACAGCTTTTCCAGAATTTGTTTTTGTCCTTTAAAGTTTCTCAATTAGATTATTTCTAGTTGAACTGTAATTTGAATGCATTGTTCTCAGGGCTGTTTGTGCTAATTGCTGAAGTTTCATTATTTCAAAGCTAACTGCCTGAAAGTATATTGCAAATTTTTCCCAAATTATAATAGAGTGATACATACAAACAAAAATCCATAATATCAACATACTTAAACCATATACTAAACATTCAAGAAAAATATGAGAACATTAGTAACATCTATACTGGAATCTTGCCATATTTTTTTTCATTTTAGAAAAGAATTTGGTAGTCTTATCTTGGACCCTTATCCTTAATGATATATCTGAAAGCATTCCTTTGGCCTGGAACCCAGAGATAGTTGTAGAGCCAAACTTTGATGTGATTCTCAAACATATTTAGGGACAACAGAACAAAAATTCATAGTACTTTTTTGGGTACATTAAAATGTTTACATACTGAATTCTGTAATATGACCTAGGAACAAATTTATTATGAGAAAATATGGCTCTTAAGCAGAAAATGTGTGAACTATAAGCATATTTCCATAAACAGTATATTATATTGAACTGGTCAACAGTTTAAAATTTTCTGATATCATCTAAGCAAACTATTTCATAGTTTTCAAGCCTTTTTTTTTCCCTACCATTCAGACAAGTAATAGGCAACAAAAGCTTAAGAAAAATTTATTGTGGAAAACCTTAAAATTGAGAAAATTCAATCTATTAACTTTATTAAATTTTTTTCTCTGAATTGGGTATATGGCATTATTTGATTTTAGCAGGGAACATTTGGATTTAGCTTACGGAACACAGATGTTCTGTGGGAACATGACTTGAAGTTCTATACAATGTTTTTTCATTAAATAACCATCTTGAACATCAAGGTAACTACCAAGTGAGGTCAAGTGCCTGAAAAGTGCTGTATACATCTAATTAGCATGTTTTCCTTACATGAAAGATGCATCTTATAGCAACGCATATCAGGCTTTCACCTTCTAAAAACATACTTGCCAAACTTTACCATCCACCACTATTTCTGTCTCCCTAGAACAAGTCGAAACCTATTTTACAATTGAAAGAGAGATTCCTTTATTTATATAAAGTCCCTAAAACTGTGTCTTGATATTGGTAGACTTAAGTTTATCTTAGTTCAAGATTGCACATTTTTAAAGCTCTGGATATAAACTTTATTCAGTGATGACTATACAGCTTGTCGTAAGTCATAGTTGTGATCATTCTTGAACGGAATTCTTTATTGTGGTTAATATCTACTATAAATAAGCACTCTTGTGCCTGTTACAAAGTATAGTGCAAATTACTAGCTCTATACTGTTTTTGTCCTCCTCTCCAAAAAGAAAATAGTTGAAATGGCATTGTCTAATCCAGTGGCACTTTATTAGTAATACATTTTATTTGTCATAGGTATAAGAAAACTCATGCTTTTACCTGCAGAGACTCATATGTTTTAGCTAAAACTTTAAAATTGTAAGATATGTAGTATGGGTATTATTATAATCATGTATTTTACATTTCAAAAATGGGTAAAATTAAAATATTAAGCCTTTGTCTATATTAAAATAATTGTGAAATCCTTTAAAATGTAGATGGTAAACTTAGCAATTATAATTTTTGTTACATTAAAATATATTTGTCTGTTAACATCATCAGTTATATTAAATAAAAATAAAGTTAATTTAACAGCTTACACTATTCTTGTATATATACATTCCTAGAAACATTTTCATACTAGAAATTAATTTGTATATTACTGTTAAAAGAAAATCTAACTTGTATTTTTATTTTTTTTGTATTTTAGGTTCTTACTATACAGCACCCTAGCTTTACAGCTGGGAATGTTAATTTCTAGATTTTAGTTCCAGATTTATGTACATTTCTTTTAATCTTTAAATTTTCAATAGTTTTTAAGAATACATAAAATACATGGTTCAAAATTCTATAGGTACAAGAATAAATACATCTTCCCATCTTCGTCCTCTTTCTGTGCATTCTTCCAGAGATACACAGTGCAAGAGAGTTTAGTGGTCCCTTCCCCACCCCTGACCTCCCAGGATCTGAAGTGTTCCTTCTTTACCAGAGTTGCTGTTCTTTTTCCACAGCGATGTGAACAGTGTGATGAGTCCCTGAAGCAAACTCTTCACCCTTTTCCCAATCCTCACCATATCTAATCAACACCATCTGGATAGATTCATCCTCAGGGGCTCAGCAGTTTCTTCCTTTTATACACTGTACTATTCTAGAACATCTCTGTCACTTCCTGACTTGCGGACCATACCAAGACTTCCAGTGTACTTGTCACCTCGTATCCATAATCAGTATCACTGTTATCCATAATCTTCCATATCCAGTAAGCATAACTGGGCAGTGGGGGAAGCACCAAATTAAAGTCTTCCACCCCTCAGCCCCACTCTTTTTTGCCACTTGCAAATACCAGTAGCTTGTTTCCCAGAAGTAGGCATGAGAAGGGTAAAAGAAGAGTGAAAAGGGACTAATTGTATGTTATGTATCAGCCTGAGTTTCTTCTTCCAGCCACCCCAACCTCATATTTAAACATTCTATCCAAACAGGAGGTGTCCTAGGGAATTGCCACTTTAAAAACCCTACTGCTTGTCTAAAGTGTGTGTTCCACTGGGAGCTTAAAGTATCCATTGCAGTACATTCAGCAGGGTCAGTTACAATCACTGG
>NW_006791811.1:3248804-3274475 GCF_000442215.2 Lipotes vexillifer
ACTGGATGTGTATCAGCTCAAAAGAACCCACCTACAAGGTTTTATCAATCCATTTTCCAATTTGAGTTATTTCTGAGTCCAGTCAAAATAATTTGCCACCACCCATGGGTACCACGGGTACTATGACTTGTGTCCCAGTGTTTAGGAGGGCCCCAAAGGCTTGGCAACCACATTTGCTATCAGATTCGCAACAAAGATCCTAACTGGGAGAATGGAGGTTTATCTACCTAATAATGATAGTGTGTCTGCCTTTTTTGGTTCACAGTTATGTGTGTGTTTCACTAAAATTATTGTCACTCTAGTTCGTTTTAATTCCTATACATTCAGTGAGGTAAATCTTGGAGAAAAAAATATATACATGGAACCTTCAGAAAAAAAAGGACATTTAGAACACAAAGCAATTTCTATAAAGTGGAAATATTAAAAATAACACCCTGATACCAGTCCTAAGTGAAATTAAAAACAAAACTAGATGTAGGCTTTGTATCTTGTTAAATTTATTTCAAAATATTTTAAATTAAAAAAAAAACTAGAAAATAAAAAGACTTCTACCTGGAAAATTTAAAACCTATTATGTAATTCTACGATGAAAGGGGTACTACAAACAAAGAATTCCTGAAAGATAATGAAAACACTATATATCAATCCATGTAAAGCAGTATAGATGAAAATTTGTAGCCTTAACACCTATATCAATAAAAATGAAAGAATGAACATAAATGAATTAAATTCCTAAATCAAATAACTAGGGGAAAAAAACAGCAAAATAAACCAAAAGGGAGCACAAGGGAAGAAATGATAAAGATAAAAACAGAATTAGGTGATAGAAAAATAGCAAAGTAAAAAAATAAAATTCTGGTTTCTTGAAAAATTAACAAACCACTGGCTAATTTAAGGTAAATAAAGGAAGAAAACACAAATGTAAAAAATAAGAAATGACAAGGAGTGACTAATGCAGAGAAAATAAAAATAAATTCTATGCAGATAAATTTGAAAACCTAAATGATATAATTTTTAAGGAAAATATGGTTATTAGAATCAACCTCAGTAGAAACAGAAAATTTAAACAGAACAATTTTAATAAAAGAAATAGAGAAACTGTTCACAAAAAACAAACCAACAGCCAAAAACCAAAACCAGGCAAATTGTTTCACTGGAGAATTTTACCAAACTTTTAGAGACCAGATGGTTTCAAAGTTACATAGATTGTTTTAGAGCATAGAAAATCAGAACTTCTAAATTATTTTTACAAAACAAATATAACATTGATACCTAAACTTGATAAAGTTAACCAAAATAAATACAAATGCTTATGCAAATATCCTAATATACTATACTAGTAGTGATAGACTCAAACCCCACATGAAGAAAATGATACCCATGCCCACATGGAGTTTATATCAGAGATGCAAGAATAACTCAATATTATGAAATCTATTAATTCACTCCCGTAGAAACAGGTTAATATCTAGGAAATCGCTCTTAATAGTATTCACTATATTATGAGTCTAAAGAGATAGGTCATATTATTTTCTCCACAGATACTGAAAAAAACTGGACAAAACAATACCCATCCTTAAAACATCTCTCGGAAAACAAAAAACAAAGAACAAAAAACAACAGGTGGAGCTTCCCTGGTGGCACAGTGGTTGAGAGTCCACCTGCCGATGCAGGGGACACGGCTTCGTGCCCTGGTCCGGGAAGATCCCACATGCCGCGGAGCAGCTAGGCCCGTGAGCCATGGCCGCTGAGCCTGCGCGTCCGGAGCAATGGGAGAGGCCACAGCAGTGAGAGGCCCGTGTACTGCAAACAAAAAAAAAGAAAGAAAGAAAAAAAAAGCACGTGGATGAATAACATAAATATATCTACGTTTATACATGATAACATGGTATATATAACATTTTATGTGTGTATGTGTGTGCATGCCCACGTGTGCATGTGTTTGTAAAATTGTAAAACCTAGCCTTTTACCTAATGGAAAAACACTAAAGGCATTCTCAGTAAGGTCAAGAACTAGCTAGGCAAGAATGCCCACTATCTTGACCACTATTACATTGTTCTGAAAGTATTAGCCAATACTATCGGACAATAGAAAACAGTTAAGACACATTAGACTTGTAAAAGTAAGAGAAAAAACTTTTCTATTTTCAGATGATCTGATAGTAT
Organism: Lipotes vexillifer; assembly: GCF_000442215.2. Taxonomy (NCBI): domain Eukaryota; kingdom Metazoa; phylum Chordata; class Mammalia; order Artiodactyla; family Lipotidae; genus Lipotes; species Lipotes vexillifer. Next base: position 3,250,971 of record NW_006791811.1, read on the forward strand.
ACCTGGAAAATCCCAGGTAGTCAATGATAAACTCAAAAAATAAAATTATTCATTAAAGTAGCAGGATATAAGATTAACATGCAAAAATCAATAGTTTTTATAAACAAAAATAATAACCAATTAGAAGATAAAATGGAAGGAAAACCTCATTTACAGTAGCAACAAAAAGATGAAATACAATGAAGAAACATACAAAGAAATGTTCAAAACGTATATGAGGAAAACTATAAAACACTCCTGAAAGACACAAAGTTGACTTAAACAAATGGAAGGACATTCCTTATTCTTGGCTGATATTTCAATGTTATTGAGATGCCAGTTCTACCTCTTTTGATTTATAAATTTAATGCAGCCCCCTCAAAAATACAAGGTTTTTTATGGAGTTAAGCAAGTTGCTAAAAAGTTCTTATGGAAATATAAACATGCAAGAAATAGCTAAGAAAATACTGAAAAGAAAGAGCTATGAGTGGGGACTAGCATTACCAGAAATTAAAACTGCTACAAAGTCTCTATAATGAACAGAGTGAGGTACTGGCAAATGAACAGGCAAACCAATAGAGTGGAATATAAAGTCTAGAAATAGACCCAAATACATACAGAAATTTAGTATTTGATAAAAGTGGTATTGCAAACCACTGGGCAAATGTTAATTTAGCTAAATTGTGCTGGGACAATTGGGAAAAAAATAAATTTGGAAAAAATAAAATGAATTCCATACAACATACACAAGAATAAACTCCAAATGAAGCAGTGGTCCAAATGGAAACAATAAACTAAGTCCTAGAAGGCAGTATGGGTGAATTTCTCTATAACTTGACTTCTTTTCAACTATGACTGAAAATGCAGATATAATAAAAAGATTTATAGATATACTGTAAAGAAAAAATAATAAATGGAGCAAAATGCTAACAGGTAAAAATCTAAAGGATATATAGACACACACATATATATTTATATATTCTTTATCCAGATTTTTATGCATTTATATTTATATGTTTATAATGTATGTGTGTGTGTTTTGAACTATTTTTACAGTTTTCAGTAAGTTTGAAATCATTTATAAATAAAAAGTTTTTTAAATTTCAAAAAAGTGTGTTTAGTACCAATCAATATTTACAAATGTATGTAATTACTTGTGTAATCAAAATGATATAGATATACAAATACACATTCATAAACATTCAAGCCCCAAAGCATTAAATAGCTATTTCTAAGCAGGTGGGATTTTAGATTTTATGCATTATCTTTTTTGCTTCTCTATATTTCCTTTCATGAGCATTTCTTTTGGCATAAGAGGATAATAATTTTGTTATTTAAAAGTTCCTCAAGCATTGTCTATAGTAGTGAAAACTGGAAATACTCCAAATGGACACAAACAGGTGAATGACTAAGCTAAAAATGACAAGTAATAAAATTAAGCAATGAAAAAAGATACTTGCTCTCATTTTAAAGGCTGATCAACTATTCAGAATTCCTGTGGCACTGTGTAACAAGAAAATCTTACTTCTGAAACTGCAATTGTTAAAAATAATTTAAAACTTACTTAGGTTTTTCTAAATACATACTGAGAGAAGAGATGAAGTGAAGCAAGTATACAAATCATAGGTTTTAATGCTTTCCTATCAAATTAGTAAAGGGCAAGCAGCGACTTCAGTTACTATTTCCCCTGCCTGATACCCTTAACTTTCATTTATGAGTATCTAACGAAGAACATTCTTAAGTTGGAGGAGTTAGAAGCAATATTCTTCAGTAGTAATAAGTTTCTCCTCAGCACCTGACTGTTGTTTGCACAGAAGGGCTATAGCACATCCTTTGTCAAAGCTGTGCAGTTTACTTCCATAGGACTGTTTGTCTGCAGTGTCATTTGAGGATATTTTTTTGGAGATGGGTAGTGCAATGCCTCATGACACTCAACATGCTCCATTTTGTAGCACATGGCGCAGAAAGAAAAAATTCCATAAAAAAAACTATGAAATGGTATTTTTCCTACATATACAAAATCTTTTTTTTTTTTTTAATACAATGCTTGAATGGTGATAACATTGAATACTGGAAGGTTTGGATAAAGGGAAATTTACAGATTCCAGTTTCATAAATCAGCTTCTAGCAAATAAAGTGAGTTTTAATAATAAGTAAATTTCAGATATGCAGATACTGTCTACTTTCTATGTTACAGTGTGATCCTTTGTAATGTTAACAGTCCTGAGGTCTTCCAAAAGAGAACGCTGTTAAGACTGAGGTACACCATCTGATCCTGTAAGGTATTTTGTGTGATGCACAAACCCAGTATAGACACAGAGCTGCAGGAAAAGCAGTTGTATGAAATACAAATGCACCATGACAGAAAACTCTGTTCAGAGCCTGTTTGCCTAAATGTCATAACATTGTGTGCGTGTGGTTCAAAATACATATTGGTACTTACATGGATAAATGTTTATTAGACTATTACAAACATTCATTAAAATATCTGGGCTTCCCTGGTGGCGCAGTGCTTGAGAGTCCGCCTGCCGATGCAGGAGACGCGGGTTCGTGCCCCGTTTCGGGAAGATCCCACATGCCGCGGAGCGGCTGGGCCCGTGAGCCATGGCCACTGAGCCTGCGCGTCCGGAGCCTGTGCTCCGCAAATGGGAGAGGCCACGACAGTGAGAGGCCCGCATAACGCAAGAAAAAAAAAAGAAAACTACTAGAGCTAATCAATGAATTTGGTAAAGTAGCAGGATACATAGTGTGGATTTTAAAGTTTTATGTTGACTGCAAGGTTTATGTTTTTGCAGGTGTACATGGATTTGCATATTAGAAAAATAATTAGAAAATGATGGTTGTGAGAACTTTTTCCCCACTGTTCTTAAGTGCCATTTTGTCATAAATGGCAAAAACACACATTTGTGTGTGCTTATTTCTGGGCTCTCTATTCTGTTGGTCTGTAAGTGTAACCATGAAACAATAGCCAATTGTTTTAATTATAGTATCCTCAAAATAAATCTTAATCTATAGAGCAAGTCCTCCCACTTTATTTTTCCTTCTTCAAGTATATTCTGGCTATTCTGGTATCTGTGTTTCCATACAAATTTTCAAATTGGTTTCAAGAGAGAGGGAAGGAAAGATGGATAGATGGATGGATGGAAAGAAGGGGAAAAAGGAGAGAGAAAGAGGAGGGAGGGAGGGAGGGAGGGAGGGAGGAAGGAAGGAAGGAAGGAAAGAAACATCTGTGAAGCTACTGTTTGAGATCACATTGAACCTATAATTCAGTTTGGAGAGAATTGACATCTTTATTATATTGGTTCTTCCAGTCAAGGCACAATGAATGTCTACTTATTTAGTCTTCTTTAATTTTTCTCAATTATATTTTATAGCTCTGTGTAGAGGTCTTGTACATTTTTTATTTTTTTCATAGGTATTTGATATATTTATGTTATTGAAAATATCTTCTTTACTTTTCATCTTCTAATGTATTGCTGGTTTATAGATATGCAATTGATTTTTATACCTAAACTTTGTATCCAGCAATCCTGATAAATTCACATATTAATTCTGATAATTTATCTGTAGATTATTTTAAATTTTGTACATATACAATTGCATATCCACTACAAATAATGGCCCAACTTGCTGCATAATATATTGCTGGATATGGTTTTATTAATAATATATCTGTGATTATAGTATATTAAAATAAATATTTCTAATATAAACAAGTTGATGACTGAAAGAGTTTGTGTAAAATTGGTGTCTTAGCCTTCACACATTTGGTTTATTGGGGAAATGATCCCAGGTAACAGAAATAAGGAACCGGGAAGTGTGAAACTGGGAAAGAGCAAAAGCAAAAAAGAATGTGCTGGGGACAAGTGAGGCTTAATCCTGCTGGGATCCTCCATGCAATGATGTAGAATGTACTTCTTTTTTAAAAAAATTTACTTATTATTTAATTTATTTATTTATTTTTGGCTGCGTTGGGTCTTCGTTGCTGGACGCAGGCTTTCTCTAGATGCGGCGAGCGGGGCCTTCTCTTCGTTGCGGTGCGCGAGCTTCTCATCGCGGTGGCTTCGCTTCGCCTGTTGTGGAGCACGGGCTGTAGGGTGTGCGGGCTTCAGTAGTTGTGGCTAACGGGCTCCAGAGCGCAGACTCAGTAGTTGTGGCACACAGGCTTAGTTACTCCATGGCATGTGGGATCTTCTGGGACCAGGGCTTGAACCCGTGTCCCCTGCATTCGCAGGCGGGTTCTTAACCACTGCGCCACCAGGGAAGCCCTAGAATGTACTTCTGAACTGTCCACTCAAGAGAAATAAGAAGGGAACGGCAATTTGGGGCAGGTGTAACTTGGCAGTGTCTCCCCATATATTTTTCACCTTTTATCTCTATGGCTTCTCTGAGGAGAGGCGTGGGAATCTCCCTACTAACACTCATTTACACATGTACAACCTGGAAATACAAGGCAGTTAACACCCCATGTATAACTGTTGACCAGTGGGGGACAGGAAACTGTGGATAAATGCTCCCCCTCTTCTGGATTAAAAGGGAAGCTGACCAAATGTGAGTTTGGGCATAAAAGGTGTCTGTTAAAATTAGCATTATTTTTTCCTCAGATGTGTGGTAGCATTCACTGGTGAAACTATCTGGGTGTTTTTCTTGTGGGAAGGTTTTAATTACAAATTCAATTTAGTTAAAAGATAGAGGACTATCGGATAGTGTGTTTTTTCTTGTGTAAATTCTAAGTTGTATTTTTCGGTATTAATTTCTTCTAATTGGGCGTACAGTAATTTAAACTATTCTCATTTTTAATTGTAATGTAACATGTACATATATAGAAAAGCACACAGATTATAAATTTACAGCTTGATGAATTTTCACAAACTACACACACTCATGTAACTGCCACCAAGATCAAGAAACAGAATATTACTAGCACCCTAAGCCCACAAAATAAACATGTTATTTTTTTATACAGTAGGTGTTTGTTTAGATTCACTCACAAGTTAGCCATTTTCTTTGCTCACTATTTCTTTTGGCCCATAGGCCTTCTTTCTAGGATTCTTTTCCTTTATCCTGAAGTATATTTTTCAGAGTTCCTTTCCTGGGGGTCTGCTGATAGCAGATTTTCCGTTGTGTTATCTAAAAATGTCTTAAATGCATCTTTACTCTTGAAAGATAGTTTTATACTTTTTAGCTCTAGGGACACAGTTCTTTTCTCTTAGCACTTTGAAGATAATAATCCTCTGCTTCTGGCTTCCATTATTGCTTATGTGAAGTCAGCTGTTAATATAACCCCTGTTAGTAAATATTTTGGTTTTTCTTTCGGGATGCTTTCAAAATAATTTTGCATTTGTGTTTTGAAGTTTCACTACAATGTGTTTAGGTGTGCGTTTCTTTTCAGTCATCCTGCTTGAGGTCTTTTGGGCTTCCTGAATCTAAGAATTCAGCTGTTATTTCTCTAAATTTTCCCTTTCCCCCATTTTCTCTATTGTATCCTTTTAGATCTCCCATTTGACATAACTGGAACATTCTTACTCTGACATCCTTGTCTCTTAACCTGCCTGTTATATTTTCTATCTCTTTGCTTTTCTATGTTTTATTCTAAGTAATTTCCCATTCACTAATTTTCTCTGCAGTTGTTGTCTACTCTCCTGTTTAACTCATCCACTTTTCTAATTAAAGATCTTCTATTTTTAATTTCTAGAAGTTCTACTTTGTTCTTTTTTTAAAAAAAAAAATTCCTGGCCAATTTCGACTGTCCCTGGTTCCCTTATCGTATTTTAAATAGTTTTAGCTTTTAAATATATTAAAGATACTTATTTGCATTTGCTTCTGCCTGGCACTACCAAGCCAAGCATACTTTTAAACTACACTTTTAGGCTGGAGCTTTCTCACGCTAGTTGAGCAGACCTAATTCTAGCCCTAAACTTGTATGAGCATGAGGACTGGTCATTTCTGTCTCCAAAAAAATTCTTTTACTTTTCCACCAACTTAACCATACATTAGAAATTATTGATAAAACTATATTTTAGCCAGTTTTTTAAGGTGGCTACACATGGGAGGGTTTCCCTGTGAATCTAATCTGCCATATCCTTCTATATTTTATTTTACTGCTCTATTCATGCTCCATTATCATATAGATCCAATGACTGAAGTTTATAATATATCAGAAATGTATCTATCATATATTATAGGATCTTATATTTGAATTGCAGAAAAGACAACTTCCCTTCATTGTTTTAAATTGTCTTGGCTCTTTTTAGACACCTATTATTTCATATGTTTTAGAACCTATTGTCAAAATAAAAAATATCTATGGGGTGTTGACAGGCATTGTATATATATATATATATATATATATATGTATATACATACATATATATACATGGAGAGAGAGAGAAAACGAGAGAGACAGGGAGAGAGACTCTGTGTGTGTAAAATTTGGTTATTTACAATATTTAACCTTACTATCTTATCTGCACATTTCCAGTTAATATATTTTTTAGGTTTTTTTTTTTTTTCCTAATTAAGAGGGGTTTTTTTTGGTTATAGCTTCTATTTAGTTATTTTGGGATTACTAGTTATTTTGAAACACATGTTGTTTTTAATACGCACTTTGTACAAATGGCTTAATAGTTCTTAAGGATTTTTTGTCATGACATGGAAGGCTGCCAAAAACAAGCAACAGAGTAATAAGTGCCTCAATTAATGGCTTATTTTCAAAACATTTCTGCTTTTCAGCCTGGGCAGCCCTCGAGGAGAAATTGCCAATGGCTCTTCTTTCCCCTTAATGTTTGGAAAACAAATGAAGTCATGGTGGTTGTTAAGGCAAACAAGCAAAAAATCTTGAAACAGATTTCTTCTAGGAATTCAACACCTCTTTTTAGAACCTACACGTTGTATGCTTCATTAAAGTATAGTTCTCACTATTACTAATCAGTGTCATAAAGGAAATACACAGCTGTCGCTTTCTAGGGTCTCCCTCCAAATTAACAACAAAAGTCCACCCCATCTGCTACTCCTGGTCCCTCGCATGACAGTTTAACCTCACCAAAAAATATTGCAAAACGCTGAGAGGCACGCCACTTTTCTGAAACGACGTCAACTTACAATCCTTCAAACTCAAAAACGACTTCTTTTTTCCTTTTGTCATCAAGACTGTCACCACTGCACATCCATCCTGGTGTGTCTTTTACATTTTAGTAGTTAGGTCTCAGCAAATATTCCTTGAATATTAACTGCGAGGCATTTTGGATGAAAGTCAGAAGTCCTCGGATTGACTCTAAAACCTATAAAATAGGGCTTCCCTGGTGGCGCAGTGGTTGAGAGTCCGCCTGCCGATGCCGGAGACACGGGTTCGTGCCCCGGTCCGGGAAGATCCCACATGCCGCGGAGCGGCTGGGCCCGTGAGCCATGGCCGCTGAGCCTGCGCGTCCGGAGCCTGTGCTCCGCAACGGGAGAGGCCACAGCAGTGAGAGGCCCGCGTAACGCAAAAAATAAAATAAAATAAAATAAAACCTATAAAATAGAATAAATTACACACAATGTGTGAACAAGTGAGCACTATGTATTCTTCGCTAAAAGGTTTTTTGGGGTTGTTTTTTGGTTTTGGGGTTTTTTATTCCCCTCAAGAACCAAGTTTGTTTTGGCTCCCTGAAACACTGATTTCCCTCAACAGTCATTTAGAAAACAAGACTTAAAAACATATATACAGAAATAATTATTTTTGCTGGAAGATTATAATTGCAATATAAGACAGGGGATCCCAAAGGAACCTGAGACATTGCCTTGCCCTGATTGGAAAAAAGATCCAGGCGATTAGTGAAAAATGTTTCCTGTATCCCTCGGGTGTGTGCATCTGGAGCGGCCTCCCAGCAAGCAACCGCAGAGACCTCTGTGGTCAACCAGCGTTTGTCGTCACCAGCGTAAAATCGTGAATGGTTTCAGCTACCACCGCTGGTGGGCGCTCTGAGGAAAAGTGACTGCCTACTGCCCTCCAGGCTACGACCCCGGTTTCCTGGGTTACTGGCCTCCGCGCTCCTCCCAAGTTCTCTTCCGGGAGGCGGCGATCTTACGTTCTCGGCGCGTGACGCAGCACGCTTTGGTATAAATATGTGCCGCCGGCGCCCGGTTTCTCTCTGATCGAGCTCCCGGCGTGCAAGATGGTCGTGGTGAGTGACGGTTGCCTCGCTGGGAGTATATTACTCCGATGTAGATGATTTTTGCAGCTGGCGAGCTGGGAGCGTCAAACTCTAGGTCGAGGAAGGGTAAAAAATGGAGACTTGGGTCAGGAACACAACCAGGATGTTAAGATTATAAGTTTCTGACTCCTGGCAACTGCCATGTGGTCTGGAGGAGTTCGAGCTGGGCCCAGAATTGGGTTAGGATGGGCGGTCGTGGGAGCGCAGGGAAGGAGGAGGCACGACGGTGAACGGGGCTAGTGGGACAGAATTTGGGCCATTGCTTTTCTCCCTCGTGCCTGGTAACGCCGATGATAACCTGTTTCTTTGCACTAGGAAGCAAATGTGGGTAATTGGGCAGGCCCGGTCGAATGGCCTTGCCAGGGCGGAGGGAGAGCCGAGACGCTCAACTCCCGGGATAGCCGCGGTTGCAGAAGTTTCAGAGAACTTTAAAACTAAGTTGGGGAAGACGTTTCTTCATTATCTCATAACGAGTTTTTTTTTAAAGGTGAAAGCCACGACTCTTAAGCAAATAGAAAAGGAACATGCTTCAGAGACTTTTATTTATTAATAAGGGAACCAGTAATACGTTAAAGCCGGTCCAAAGAACATTTGATGTTAGGGTAAAATTGCTGGGTTAAATACGAAACTAGATAATGTCCAAAGCCCTCTGGGCTTATCTCTCCCCCCAGATAAATGATTTGTCTTTCCGAAGTTACCTGATGCCCCAGCAAAGGTATAAATTGCCCAGTCAAGGCCAGTTCCTAGTCTTCTCTTTTACCAGTTCCAAGCTCTGGATAATTTTTTTTGGCACAAAGTATTCCACTGCCTAAGAAAGCAAACTGGCTTTAGTGCTTGGTATCCATTTGGTTGGATTTTACGTGTAGCCTTATTCGTGGTATTGGCCTAAAAGTTTTGGGTATGGAAAACTTAAGTAATACGTGTTTTTTTAAAAATTACCAGATTAAAGGTATCTCTCCCCTCCCTTTTCCTCACCCATAACAGCATTAAGGATTGAATTCCCTAACCATTAGTGGGCAGAATATCCTATTCTGGCATGCAGCTGAGCTTGGACTAGGTGGTTCACTACCTGTTTACCCATCTGCAGCATTAGTGGGAGAATATCCTATTCTGGCATGCAGCTGAGCTTGGACTAGGTGGTTCACTACCTGTTTACCCATCTGCAGTGGGGATGGCAGTAATAAAGTAGTGCCTTTAGTAATTTAAAATTGAACATCTGTGGTCTGGAAAATGTCAATAATAGAAGGCCACAAAACTTAAGTCTTGATAACTTGAACAAAATGGGCCTGGTTAACGGTTCAAACCAAGCTAGGTGGGTATTTTTTAGTTTTAACTTGTAGTAGAAAGTAGATTGATTCTCTTATTCTTTTCCATTTGCAAAATAGGATACTTTGGAATCTTCTGATGAAGGAAACTAGTAGTAGCTCAGCATATACTTTGTGCTTTCTTGAGTTTTGCACTTGTGAGGCACTTATGTGGTGAACGGGAAATTTCCATCGGATTTCATGAAACTTGATTTTGACCAAGTTAATGAGTGTACTCCCCTACATGTAGCCTGGTTAAAAAAAAGTTAGGGTATATCTGATAAGTATTAAGCAATTTTTTTAGAATTTTGCACCATTTCATGTATATAGCCTCATTGTACAATACTGCACTGATACAGATCTTTGATTTTGTATATAAAGTGAATAAATTCCTGTGGAGAGCCATAATTATATTAACTTTCTGTAGAAGAAAGACAAGAAGCCTAAGAAGTCAACCTGGAAGTTTAATTTGGACCTTACTCATCCAGTAGAAGATGGAATTTTTGATTCTGGAAATTTTGTAAGTATCACTCTACTCAGCTTGTTTTTTATCATCTTAAAAATGAATTGAGAATGTAATATTTGATTTTAACCTAAGCTCTGTTCCTAGGGTACCTTCCCTAGTGAATATCTAGGGTTTTCTTCCCTAGTGTGGCATTTTTTCTGTTTTAAAATAGGAACAGTTTCTACGGGAGAAGGTTAAAGTGAATGGAAAAACTGGAAATCTTGGGAATGTCATTCACATTGAACGCTTCAAGAATAAAATCACAGTTGTTTCTGAGAAACAGTTCTCTAAAAGGTTGGTATTTGTTTTCCATGGTATTTTTTTTTTTTAACAATGTTGGGTGCTTTAATATTAGAATACGTTTGAAGAAACATATCTGTTGTGTAACTTGGGAGTAGTGTCCCAGCTTTCTTAGTTTTGCTTGTCTAGTAGAAGCAGCCAGTCAAAGGTAAAGTCTTTAACGTTAATCTTGCAGCCAGTTTTCGTTCATTCAGTTTACTTGGCAAATAGTAAATAATACATGGCAGCACTGTTGCAGGACTGAGTAGCCTAGCAGTGAACCAAGCACACTAAGTACCCACTACCAAGGAACTTAAATTCTAGTGGAGAAGAGAGATAATGAAATGCAATATTAAGTAGTTGATAAGTGCTGTGTAAGTGCGTAAAGAAGGTTGATGTATAAAGTGGTCAGGGAAAGCTTCATCTAAATGAAACGCAGTAGTGAGCCATGCAAATTAAGGAATTGATTGTTGTGGCTGAGGAAGATTGATGGTGGAAACTGAAGACTTAGGAGCCGACTGTGGTAGGAAATGGTGGCTTGGATTAAGGTGGTAGCAGTGCATGTTAGCTGTGGTCATGAATTAATCACTAGGTATTTGGAGATGAAGTATCTGTCTTCAAGGATCTTATAGACGTGCAGATAATTGTTATAAACGCAGCACTGTAACTGTTACATTGAAGGTAGAGATTGGTAAAGCAAGAATTGGCAGAGAACCTGAGAATAAGCTTAGCATTGCCAGTGGAATGAAGTATTTCTAACAGGGAGCAACATTAACAAAGGGCAGGGAAGCTTGAGAGGCATGCTTGCGAGTTCAGGATTGCTGTAAAATGTAAATGGTGAGAATGGCTGGAATGATGAAATTAGGCCTGCTGTAAGCTTTTTTATAAGGACTGAGCCATATGCTAGTTGCAAGACTGGATAATCTTAAACTTGTGAATTGGATTCAGTGCTGTTGACCGGTTTCCTCTTGTTTATCCAAGGTGGGATTAAGGTTAGGGAGGTTGATAGTGGGGAAGAGAATGTTGACATTTTAGTACATAACATTTGAAGAATAAGATCGTATATTGTTTAAAAAATCTAATGTGGCATTAAGACTGAAGAGGAAACTACTGTTATGCTCTTAAGCATAAAGTTTATTTGGGGAGGGGAGAAATAAGGGTTTTGATAGGGCGTAAACTGATTTTAATTGGGGTTGAGATGCTGCCATATTTATATCCCTAGCAACCTTGCTCAATGCTTAATACAAATGAAAGGAAATATTTTGGAGGGAACTGGGAACACAGAAGATGAATATGACAGTGCATATTTTATATAATAAGCCTTTACATAGTAGGTATTTTATGAACTTCATGTTTTTATTTTAAAGGTATTTGAAATACCTTACCAAGAAATACCTTAAAAAGAATAATCTTCGTGATTGGCTTCGTGTGGTTGCATCTGACAAGGAGACTTATGAACTTCGTTACTTCCAGATTAGTCAAGATGAAGATGGATCCGAGTCTGAGGACTAGATGAAGCCATCCGTTTCTGGGCTTTGCTGGCTAACAAAACACATGAAGTATACAAGAGAAACATGTTGAAATGGACCTTTAGTTTATCAATGAATAAAAAACATTACTCTGTATGTTAAGCATTCATCTCTTTGATTTAAGTGTATGCTGTTTATATGGTGCTGGCTTTCCTTTAATACTTTTTAAAAAAAATTTTATTGGAGTATAGTTGATTTACAGTATTTTGTTGGTTTCGGGTATACAGCAAAGTGAATCAGTTATATACATGCACTCCTTTTCTTTTTTAAGATTCTTTTCCCATATAGGCCATTCCAGAGTATTGAGTAGAGTTCCCTGTGCTATACAGCGGGTTGTTAGTTACCTGTTTTATGTATAGTAGTATGTACATGTCAGTCCCAATCTCCCAGTTTACCTGCCGCTGCCCTTATCCCCTGGTAACCATAAGTTTGTTTTCTACATCTGTTACTCTACTTCTGTTTTGTAAATAAGTTCTTTTGTACTCCTCTGTTGCTGTTGTTTTTAATACTTTCTGTAAGCAGTATTTAAATAGCCTATAGCTAGTGGAATTTCATCCAGGATTTCTGAAGTGTACTACTTTTACAAACGTCCTTGAGTTAAAGTATATAGTGAAAAAATGAAGCCCAATTTGGGGTATAACTTTATATAATAAAATATTTAAATTCTCTTGACAGTCTCAAATATCGTAATACAGTTTATAAATGAAATCCTGAGTGCCTAGAACAATTCTTGCACATAGGTGCTCAATATTGAATCACTCCTGCCCTTTGCTTCAAAGGAGCAACTTTCCTAATTAGCCTAAAGGCTCTATGAGTTGAGCATAGTACTGCTCTAAACCAGCTTGCCTATGAGAGAGGTCTCTGTCCAGATGCCTTGTGGGCAGTAGAAACTCAAAACCTTCAAATATGAACTCATTATCTTGCCCACTACACTGTTTCTGTGTTCCTGGTCTGAAAAATTATAATTCACTCAGCCAGTTGGAATCTTCTCTCTCTCAACTCCCCTCCTGATCATGCTAAAAATGGTCTTCTGTTGCTTAAAACTTTTTAGTAGATCGACCCTTTCTCCCAAGTAAAGCAGCCTTTGAGAGCTCTAAGCAGCATGGTTTGTCAAAATCCAAATTGTAGATGAGAATTGTGGGAGCCATATAAGTTTGCTTTTCCATTGGTCCCAAGGTAGCATTAGTACCTCAGGCATGGGCTGTGAGTCCTGATAGCCGTAGAATCATGTTGCCAGATCTTGACTATACCGACCTAATACAGATGAATATAATTGGTTTGGGGAGCGTTAAGAGTGTTAATTCTCTTATTAAGAGCTTGTTTTAAGTACAATGTTACACAGCAACTCCCTAACTCTGCCCCATTTGAGTTGTTCACGTTTTTCACCAATAGTTACCGACATCCTACTATGTGCTTGCTCTGTTGAGCATTGTGGATGCAATGGAGAAAAAACGGCATGTTTCCTGGTATGGTGAGGGAAACTGTCCAAATAATCATATAAAGTACAACAAAGAAGAGGGGTTTTAAAAAGGAATTTGTTGCAGTCAAGGAAAGCAACTGAGGAAGTGTTTGAGCTGACCTAGAACAGGCACTGTAATCTCTGGGTAAACAGAAAAGGGTGTTCTAGCCAGAGGGAACAGCATAGGTAAAATTCTTGGGACATTGATCTGGTTGGCATCCAGTGCATCTGGAATGGAATGATTGGTTATGAGAAGAATCTGGAAAGCTAAGCAGAAACCAGCACATACAGGACAGAAGTTGATGCTTTCCTTTAATCCTGAGAGAAATGGTAAGCTACTGAATTTTAAGTGGAGTGTAATGAGATGAGCATTTTGAAAAAGATCAGTGTCTGCGTTACGAAAAATGGTTTTCAGTGGCAGTCATTGGATGCAGGGAGACAGGAGGCTTATGGCTGTATCCATGATGGTAGGTAAGGGGTGTTGGAGATGGGAGAAGTAGATAGATCTTAGAGATTTTTCAGAGGATAAAATTTGTGGGACTTGGTGATGGACATTAGTGGAAAGGGAGAAATGTCAAGAATAACATACAGTGGGCTTAGATGGTGGCATTTGCCAAGTTTGGTAACATTGGAAGAAGGCAAGAGCAGGTTTAGGCCATGCTGAATTTGAGGTCCAGAAGGTGTCAAGCATGAAGTTGAATATAGCATAGGTTTAGAGCTCAGAGGAAGGATCTAGGTGAAGATACCTGCTGGGCTTGTGCACATGGGTAGTACTAAACAGTGGGCATGGGTGAAGCTGCCTATGGAGAGCGCAGAGTGAGGATCAAGTGTTGCAAACACCAGCTGCCTCCTTAATTTCTCCCCTAGAGTAATCTTTCAGAAACACAATTAATTTAGCATTTGATGTTGTGTGCTAGGACCTGGGTACACTATGCCAGGTAAAATATGCACGCCTTTAAGGAGTTGGCAGGTTAGTTGAGACAAGTGCATTCATTTAACAAATTTATTGAGAGCAGCTGCTTGCTAGCATTGGGGATACTGCAGTACAAAATAGAAACATTTGTCTTCGTGAAGCTTATACTCCAGTGGAGGAAGACAAAGTAAAATGTATGGTACATGGTGGTAAATGTTACGAAGAAAAATCAGAGATAAGGGATGTAGGGAGGGAGGCATGTTGAATTTGTCTATAGGGTCAGGAAAGGCTTTACTGAGAAGGGCTCAACTGAGGAAAGACCTGAAGGAGCTAGTGGATCCAACTAGATACCTGGGGGAGAAGCATCCAGACACAGAATAACAGAACAAAGTCTCTGAGTCAGGAGTGCCTCTGCTACATTCAAGGAACAACAAAGAGGCTGCTGAGCTGAGTGTGTGGTGGAGAGTCGAAGGATGAGGTAAAACTAGAAAGGTGAAGGGGTATGTGTGTTGTGGGGTGGGGGGTGATAGGGGAGGGTGTGTTATTTCCGTTATGCCAAGTGTAGCAGATTAAAACAGTCAACTTACAGTTTCTGAGGATGGGGAATCTAAGGAGCAGCTTACCAGGGTGGTCCTCGTTCAGGGTTTCATGATATTGCTGTCAAGCTGTGGGCCTCGGCTGCAGTCATGCAAAAGTTAACAAACTACTGCCTCTTTTTGTAAATAAAGTTTTATTGGAACACAGCCATACCCATTATTTTTTGTTTGCGTACAACGGTAGAGTTGAGTAGTTTGTGGTAGGGGACCATATGACCTGCCGAGGACTAAACTATTTACTGCCTGGCCCTTTAAGAAAAACTTTCCTTTAGGCTTAACTGGAGCTCAAGGATCAGCTTCTAAGCTCCATCCGGAGGTTGTGGTAGGAAAATTGAGTTCCTTGCCAGGTGGGCTCTACATGGATCTGTTCATGACATGGCACCTGGTTTTCACTCAGAATGAGTGATTCACGGGAGAGAGAAAGCAACCAAGGTGGCAACTGCAGTGTCTATAACCTAATCTCAGAAATAACATGCCATCACTTCTGCGTTATTCTGTTGATCACACAGGGCTACCTTGGAACAGAGTGGGAGGGGACTACATAAGAGTTCAAATACCAGGAGGTGGAGATCATTGGGGTCACCTTCAGCCTGGCTACTACAGGGGATGGCAAGTAGGGAGAGCTTTGTAGACCACTGAAAGGGCCTCAGCTATTTTTCTGAGTTCTGTGAGGAGCTACTGAGAGACTTGAGCAGAGAAGTGTCATGATCTGACATCTTAAATGAATGATTATAGTGAAGTATTTTGTTAGTCTATGATAAGTTTCAGAAATTCAGAGAATCTCAGACTAGGCATTCTGGGCAGGTGACTTCACAGTTTGGAAGTTGACTTTATTTTGAAGGGCTGAGAGAGTCTCGGATTGCCTTACAGGGTCTCTGCATCAACTGGAAATTGGCTTGTTTTTAACATTATTGTTTTTATTTATTTTTAACTTTTTATTTATTATGCAGAAAGAGAAAACTTATTTCTGTGTTCCTATCTACTCCCCACACCCCCAGATTATTTTAAAGCAAATTCCCAACATATCATTTCACCCATAAATTTCTGTTTGTTTCTCTAAACTTTAGTATCTAAAAGATAAGGACTCTTTAAAGCTAACTACCGTACCATTATCACACCTATAACAAATTAACAATATTTTCTTATATTATTCATTGTCAAGTCAGTGTTTAAATTTCCCCAAATAACTTCTTAACTGTGCAATTCAGGGTTGTAATTAAATAATGGCTCTTAAACCTCCTTTAATCTAGAGTTTTTCTCTCTGTTTCTGTCTCTCCCTCTGCCTCTCTCCCTCTCTCCCTCTTCCTTTCCCAATTTATTTGTTGACCAAACTGGGTCATTTGCCCTGTAGAATTTCCCACAATCTGCATTTTCATGATTCCTCACCTCCCAGCCTCAGTAGTGTCATTTAACATATTCCTCTGTCCACTGTGTTTCCTGTGAATTGCTAGTTTGTTCTAGAAGCTTGATCAAATATTAGACTGAAGTTTGATTTGGGGGGGCTAGAATACTTACAGGTGTCATTGTGCACATCTGTTAAGAAGTGTATGATGTTTGATTTCCTCTTGTCACGTTAGTACCACTGAAACCACTGCCTGGGTTCATTATTTCCCTAGAAGTGTCCAAATGGTGATACTCTATCATTTTTTTAAAATTTATGGGCTGAAATACCCTAGAAGAAGTGCCCCTCATCAAACCCAAGCTACAACTATAAGAAAGATAGGATAAGTGCTTGCTTCTTTTCTTTTATGTATTACTTTTCAAGTTAATTTCCAAGCAGATTGCTTCTAAAGGTGATCAATGAGGGGTTTTGTTTCTTTGTTTTTTTTGTTTGTTTTGTTTTATTTTAGTGTCATACTGAACCTATGGTGTAAAAGTATTGAATATTTGGTATGTTCTAATCCATTGTAATTACTTTTATTGACTCAAATGGTTCCATTTTGACCAATGAGAGCCTCTTCAGATTGGCTCCTGAGTTTTTTTTTGACATGACCTCAGTAGTGTTTTATTTCTTCCATGGTTTCTGACATGATAATATGTTCCAGGCTCTTCCAAATGTCCTCCCCCAGATCTGGAATCATCCATATCTCTAAAGAGCTCTGGACCATGTTCCAGGTGTCAGAGGTGCTCATTGCTACTGGTTTGATCACTGTTTCTAGACATATTCAGTGGACAGAGAAAGGAAATATATTTTTGTTTTTCAAGACAGTATACTTAATGAGTTTATACTGATGCTTCCAATTCAAATTCAGGATGACAGGGTTTTTACGTCATCTATTGCATAGACATATTTCCTTTTTCCATGCTGAAAATTTCAGTGACACCAACACCAGTACTCGTTTGCTTTACCTTACAATCCACACATAATAGTCTCAAAAAGGCAATACCAGCATTACTACCTATAATATAATACTTTACAGTTTAAGATTGTTTCACAGTTCTTTTTGTCCTTATGGTATATCCACTAGGAATGAACAAAGTCCTATGTTTTAAAGTCACTGGAGATGATTCATCTCTCCATGGCTGTGGCACAGACTTGATACACAGGTTCATTTATTTCATTTTTCTTTTGATTTTTAAATTTTGCTTAAAATTCTTTTTTTTTTTTTTTTGCAGTACACGGGCCTCTCACTGCTGTGGCTCCCCCTGTTGCGGAGCACAGGCTCCGGACGCGCAGGCCCAGCAGCCACGGCTCATGGGCCCAGCCACTCCTTGGCACGCGGGATCCTCCCAGACCGGGGCACGAACCCACGTCCCCTGCATCGGCAGGCGGACTCTCAACCACTGCGCCACCAGGGAAGCCCCGCTTAAAATATTTTTATGTTTTATAATTCTGTAAAATATTTACAAGTTCCCAAAGTCCAAAACAAAGTATGTTTAAAGAAGTCTAGCTCCTGTATTAGTCCCCTCCATTCAGTTTCATCCCTTCCCTTACAGGTAGCTATTTAGAAAGGATATTTTGGTTTATCTGTCTTTTTTTTCTTTTTTCTTTTGGCTGCGTTGGGTCTTCGTTGCTGCGCCTGGGCTTTCTCTAGTTGCACCAAGTGGGGACTCCTCTTCGTTGCGGTGTGCGGGCTTCTCATTGTGGTGGCTTCTCTTGTTGAGAAGCATGGGCTTTAGGCATGCAGGCTTCAGTAGTTGTGGCGTGCAGGCTCAGTAGTTGTGGCTTGCGGGCTCTGGAGCGCAGGCTCAGTAGTTTTGGCGCACGGGCTTAGTTGCTCCGCAGCATGTGGGATCTTCTCCGACCGGGGCTCGAACCCGTGTCCCCTGCACTGGCAGATGGATTCTTAACCACTGCACTACAAGGGAATCCTCCATCCATTTTTAAAAAGATATGCACCATTAGTTAAATGATAGCTTACTGTACTCACTTTTCTCCACATTACTTTTATTTCACTTAATAGTATTGTGGAGTCATCACTCCCATGTGGATGCACTGAACTTTATTCAACCAGTTCTCCACTGTTGGGCATTTGAGTTGTTTCCAAGCTTTTGCTACTATAAATAGTGATACAATTAAAAGCCTCATGCACATGCCTTTTCGTATTGTTGCCATCAAATCTTTGGAGTGGATTTCCAGAAGTGAGACTCTTAGATCAAAAGATAAATGAATGTATAGTTTCACTATATATTGCCAAATTTTCCTCCATGAGGGTTTTACCATTTTACCCTCCTGCTGGCCTTCCCACCAGCAACATATGGAAATGTCCATGGACTCACTAACAGATTTTGTCGTCCAGTTTGGGTATTTTTGTCTGATGGGTAAGACATTGTTTTCAGGATAGTTTAATTTGCATTGCTCTTATGAGTGAGGTTGAGTGTAATAAGTTAAAGACCATTTGCATTTCTTTTTCTGTGGGCTGCTTGTTTATATCTCTAGGATGTATATGGGATTCTTGGTCTTTTTATTCTTTCTTTTTTTTTTAAAGTTGTTTATTTTTGGCTGCGTCAGGTCTTAGGTGCCGCATGCGGGCTCTTTGTTGTGGTGCACGGGCTTTTCTCTAGTTGTGGCGCGGGCTCCAGAGCGTGTGGGCTCTGTAGTTTGTGGCACGCAGGCTCTAGGTGAGGTGCATGAGCTCAGTAGTTGTGGTGTGCGAGCTTAGTTGCCGTGCGGCATGTGGGATCTTAGTTCCCCGACCAGGGATCGAACCCACGTCCCCTGTGTTGGAAGGTGGATTCTTTACCACTGGACTACCAGGAAAGTCCCTTATTCTTTATTTTTAGAAGCTCATCCTATATTAAGGCTATTAAACTCTTGCCTGTGATATAAGTTGCACATTTTAATTTGAATCTTTTCCTTATATTTATGGTATTTTTTGTTTTATCTTGTTGAAGTGTTGTTTTTCTGCAATTGAATCCTAATCTTTTCCTCATTGTTTCAGAATTTTTGAGTCAAGGTTGGGAAAGTTTTCCCTTTTTCCAGGTTATAGAAGAATTCATTCATGTTTTCTTCTAGTGCTTGTATGGTTTTATTTTTAAAATTTAGGTCTCTGTTCTATTTAGAATTTATCCTGGTTTACAATTTGAGAAGTAGATGTAATTTTACCTTTTTTTTTTCCCCATGTGGCTACCCATTTATACCATTACCCCTGATTAAAAAGTGCTCAGAAAGTTTTGGGCTTCCCGGGTGGCCCAGTGGCTGAGAACCCGCCTGCCGGTGCAGGGGACACGGGTTCGAGCCCAGGTCTGGGAGGATCCCACATGCCGCGGAGCAACTGGGCCCGTGTACCACAACTACTGAGCCTGAGCTCTAGAGCCCGCAAGCCACAACTACTGAAGCCCACGCACCTGGAGCCCATGCTCCACAACGGGAGAGGCCACCGCAGTGAGAAGCCCACGCATCGCGACGAGGAGTGGCCCCTGCTCGCAACTGGAGAGAGCCCACACACGGCGGCGAAGACACAACGCAGCCAAAAATAAATAATTTTAAAAGAAAAAGTGCTCAGGAAGTTTTGATTAGCATTCATTTTCCTATATGATTTTTTTTACTGCCTTATCCTTTAAATGAGCACAGTGCCTTTGCTTCCTGGACACCTGCTGATTCATTAACTCAGTCTTATTTCTTGATAACAAGAATAGTGTTTCCGTGTATTGTACCCTATAAATAGAAAACACACAGTAAATGTCTGCAGGATCAATCTATCAGCAAACCTTTATGAACATCTGCCGTGTGTCTTGCACCATACAAAATTATGGAATGCTGAGAAGACCATTCAGATCTTTTCTTCCAGTGTATATAGAGTGTATAGAACAGGACTCTAGCTCCATGTGAGTGTAATAGGTAGTACGACAACAATAACAACAACAAAACACATGGGAAATGCACGGTTAAGCAAAATTAAACATTTCCTCACTTTGGGACTTTTCAGGTTTTTATTTGTAAATCTCCATGTGTTGATTTATAAAAATATACAGGGCTTCCCTGGCGGCACAGTGGTTGAGAGTCCACCTGCCTATGCAGGGGACGTGGGTTCATGCCCCAGTCCGGGAAGATCCCACATGCCGCGGGGCGGCTGGGCCCGTGAGCCATGGACGCTGAGCCTGCGCGTCCGGAGCCTGTGCTCCGCGACGAGAGAGGCCACAACAGTGAGAGGCTCGCGCACCGCAAAAAAAAAAAAAAAAAAAAAAAAAAAAAAAAAATATATATATATATATATATATACACAGCATTTCCCAAACATACTGTATCATAGAGCACTTTTACTTACCAACTCAAGAAAGCACATCGAGTCTCTAGGTCTGTCTGCTTGCTTACAAAAAATACAGTGGATGAAGATGTGTTAAACAACACCGGGAGGATTCAACCAGCCATATGCAAAATGTGAGAAATTCTCAGATAAATGACCAGTTTCTTCAACAACAAAGAAGTAGCATTAACCAAAAGGGATGGGACTTTTACAGAATAAAAAGATTTAAGAGAAAAATCAACCAAATATAATATGTGGACCTTTCTGGATCATGATTCAAACAAATCAAATGTAAACAGACATTTTTGAGATAAGCAAAAAAAACTGAACATGAACTGGGTATTAAAAAATTTAAGCATTAAATGTTTAAAATTCTAATGTTAATTTTATTGGGTGTGATAATGGTATTATAGTTATGCTTTTAAATGTTTTATTATTAATGGTATTATGGTATATGTTGAATATCAGTCTAAATAAAGAGGTAAACTGAGGCAGGCTCAAGTTCTTAGAAATTGAGTTCATTTGGAAATAGCAGGAGAATTGCAAGCTGGGTCACACCAAGCTACAGGTGAGTCTGTTGAGGGTTTGGGGCAAGTGGTATTCATGGGCAAAAAGTGCAAAAAGTGGGGAGTTCAGCCAGAGTTCAGGCAGTAAGTTCATAGAAAATGGAGAGGGATTCTTGGTGGATG
Source organism: Lipotes vexillifer (assembly GCF_000442215.2). Taxonomy (NCBI): domain Eukaryota; kingdom Metazoa; phylum Chordata; class Mammalia; order Artiodactyla; family Lipotidae; genus Lipotes; species Lipotes vexillifer. The sequence continues at coordinate 3,272,103 of NW_006791811.1, forward strand.
TTCATTGGTCAGGAGATAAGTTTCAGGAAATCTGTCTTTCCGTTCTTAAGTTTTATTTTCCTGAGGGTGCATGCCTGAGTCTCCATTTCACATCCTCCCGTTCCACTTTAGGCTGAAATCTTTTCTCAAGAGATACGTACTGAAATATTTACAGGTAAAATTTTTAAATGGCTGGGATTTTCTTTTAAATATACATTAGCAGCGCTCTTTTTCTTGATTTGTGTTTTTGTTACTTGCTTATGTTAACTTTATGAAAATTTGTTGTCCTTCACACTTAAGATTTGTACATTTCTTTATATGTAAGTTCTTTTTAAAAAACTTTAGGGAATTCCCTGGCAGTCCAGAGGTTAGGAGTCCCTGCTTCCACTGCAGGGGGCATGGGTTCAATCCCTGGTCGGGGAACTAAAGCTCCCACGTGCCACGTGGCATGGCCACAAATAAATAAATAAATTAAATTAAATTAAAATAAAAATTTTGCAAAGCATTGAATTTATTAGATTTTTGATTTACAGAAAATACATATAGATGGTTTAAAAAATCGGTTTATAAGGAAAGGGTATACAATGAAATGTACGTCTTCCTCCCCCTGACCCATTTCTTCTCTCAGAGGCAATAGCTATTACCAGCATTCATCTGGAGGTATTTTTATACGTGTACAAGTATGTGTGTACAAGCATGTCTTGGAGATAATTCTATGTCAGTATATATAGATTTTCTAACTTTTAATAGTTACATGTATTTCACTGTATGCATTACACTTGTAACCTAGTGCTGGACATTTAGGTGGCTTACAGTTTTGGTGCCTCTACATAGTGCTTGTGTGACTGTCCTTGCCTATAGGTTTTAGTACTCATGGGTTTTGAAATGTTAATAGATGTTGCCAAGTTGTCCTCCAAGATGTTTGTATTAATTTATTTCTGTTTTCACCCACCGGTATGTATCAGAGGGCTGCAGTTTATAAGTATATTGGTGCATAAATAGTAATGCCCTCAAGAGGGAGATATTTTCCAAAAAAAATGGACCATTTTCTAACAGCTCTTATTCAAGTACCTTAAACCAGGAGGACATGGCTTGTTTGTTTATAAAATTTGTACTGAGAAACGTCATCTGAGGTACTTCCAGAGTGAAAGCCTTTTTCTTCTAAATGTTGTGATAAATAAATATAAATTTTGGAAAAATAAAATAAAAAATAAAATCAGTAAGAAAACTTTGAATTATCCTTATTTAACAAGAAGGCTAATGAGATACATTTTTGAAGGAATGGATTTTGATGCCTTTTCTCTCTGACCTTACCCTTGCTATTGGGTAGATCTTGCTGTTGTCTGGTTCAAAACAAATGCACATAAACCTTATGTGGCAGGCCTAGTTATAGGAGCGCATCTTGTGTTAGGTGATGCAGGGAGGGTTTAAAATAACCGCAACTGGCTCAAGTTCGGGTGCTATCAGAAGTAGGAATAATTCTGTGATTGGGTTTCTTTCTGAATCTTACCTAGGAGGTAGGAAGAATGAATTGGGGCTAAAACTGTAATAATAAAGTAACAACAGTTCCTTATATTAGCCAGAAAATGGGAATATTTGATCATTTTTGAGGTTTGGAAAGTGTTGTTGTTTTCGCCTTTGCTCAGACATGATTACTAAATTGCCTTATTTTTGTCCTGCTCTCTCATGGTCACTGAATGACTTTGTCTGATGCTAATATTTTATGAATTTTTTTATGTTTTACAGAATACCTTTGTCGGCCTGTGAGTGCCAGGCCAGCTCCTGACTTTTTCTCTTTTTCAAGAGGTAAGACTCATGAAGTTGCAAAGGACATAAAACCCCAACCAAATTGACTTAAGCAAAAAGGTAAGTCCAGGGCTATACTGTTTATATTACATATATATTATATTTTTATAGATGAAGTAATTGAGGCTCAGAGTGATTAAGTAGCTGAGCTTGAGTCTGAACAGTCTGATTCTACGAACTGTTTTTGTTCCATTACTGCCAGGCGCTAAAGTATGAATGAGCAGAAGGAAATGGAGCTACCGACATGGCGTGAGTGGATGGGAATGGGAAGCGGGAAGGGAAAAGCTTGGATAGTTAGGTTGGGGTGAGAGTAAAGAACAAAATGAAATGGAGATGTGTGTTTTAAGGCAGAGCAATGAAATGATGAAGGCCATGTTTTCGGAAATTTAGTCTGAAAATAACATGCAGAATGTGTTATTAGTTGGGAGAGAATGAAGGCTGGGAAAATAGCCCCCCTCAAAAAGAATTAGCTAAGAGACACTAGTAGTTACCTGGGCAGGAGGCATTGAGGGTTTGGTTTGAGAGGAAGGAATACGTGGATCCCAGAGATCCCAATTTCATTTATTTAGTCCAAATCTAAGGGAAAGA
>NW_006791811.1:3274485-3277270 GCF_000442215.2 Lipotes vexillifer
CAAAAGCTATGCCTAAGTACCTTTGGGTCCTATCTGGTTTCAAAAAACAAAGCGGCACAGAAAAGCATGTGTGTGTGTGTGTCTGTGGCCTACATATACTTTATAGTTTTACTAACGCTCATGGAAATATTCCTAGCTCCATGGAGGGGTGCAATTGGATGTTTTTTTCCATTAGATGGAGCTATATCTTTGTTACAGGAGAATTTATGAATTTTTATAAAAGGAATGCTTGATAGGTAATGAACTTTAATGTGGAACAGGGAAGAACTACATATTAAAATGGTTTTTAGAGTAACCATTTTATTTATAATTTTTGAAATATCTTGAGTTGTTAACATGGGTGCCTTTGCATGGGTCTTATATTTTACATACTCTGTTCATATAAAGCATGTTTAATAAAACTTTGTTTCTTGTGACTCCCTTCAAAAGGGCCCAAACCAAACCCTACCCCCGGAACAGTAGTACCTATAATAGTATTTCAGTTAGGATATTTCTCGATACAAGTCCACAATCACTTGTTTGCAATTCTGAAATTCAAAAATCCAGAGTTTGCAGATAAAAAACCAGGAAACTCAGTTGAATTTGAATTCTAGATAAATACCGAATAACTTCTCTAGCACAAGTGTGTTCCATGCAATATTTGGGATATATGCTAAAAAATTATTTGTTGTTTATCTGAAATTCAAATTCATCTGGACATTCTGTATCTTATCTTGTAACACATTCTGAAAACCAAAGGTTTTTGTGACTTACTTGGTTGGAAAATGTAACCTAGATTGATGTGAGGCTATTCATACTCTTTACCTCACTTAGTGCAAATATTTGTATGAATAACTGCAGAAATATTAATATGTTTGATTATGGTTACTGCCTCAACTTCACTGGGAGTGCTACATAATATATGATATTTGTACCATATTATTGTTTCAAAATCAGAAAAGTACTGAGTTTTTACATACAGTTGTCTCCAAGGCTTTTAGAAAAGAGGTCATGAAACTGTGATAAGTTTTATTTTATTTTAGTAAGCAAGAAAAATAAGTATGCAAAAAATTATTTCTGGGGGCTTCCCTGGTGGCGCAGTGGTTAAGAATCCGCCTGCCAATGCAGGGGACATGGGTTCGAGCCCTGGTCCGGGAGGATCCCACATGCCGCGGAGCAACTAAGGTCGTGCACCACAACTACTGAGCCTGCGCTCTAGAGCCCATGAGCCACAACTACTGAGCCTTCATGCCACAACTACTGAAGCCCGTGGGCCTAGAGTCCATGCTCCGCAACAAGAGAAGCCACTGCAATGAGAAGCCCGCGCACCGCAACAAAGAGTAGCTCCCGCTCACCACAACTAGAGAAAACCCGTGCTCAGCAACAAAGACCCAACACAACCAAAAATAAGTAAATTAAATAAATAAAATTTGAAAACTTATTTCTGAAGGTACTGTAAGAAAATTTTTTTAAATCCAAAATTAGTTCATCATAGGTAATATGACTGAGAATAAACCTAATTGCTTTTGAAAAGAGTGTCTTGGTTTTCTATGCTTCTAAAAAGTCAGAAAAGTAATGTAGAGATCAGGGCATCTCCAGTTCAAACTGAAAAAACAACTGAGAAATCATTTAGTCATCCCCAGCCCAAACAAAGTTACCTCAGATTCTGAAAGAGAGGCAGCCATCTTCCCGTTCCTTCAAACAAAAGAAACCTTATGGAGGGACACTGCCGAATTTCCTTGGCATTGTATTCCAGAATGTTGTTACTTTGCTACTTAGGAAATGCTGTATAATTTGTCTTAAATCTGTCTGCTTTCATCAGATATTTGATAGAGTTAATGTTAAGGACTGTTAAAAGAACTGCTCATTAACATTTTCACAAATATACCTTTACCCCATTGAATATTGACTTCCTTCCCAGCTTCTATTTCCAGCTTAAATAATCTCAATTACCTTCAAGATTTTTCCATTGTAACTATTTAACAAACTTTATAATTATTAAAAACAGCTAGCCTCGGGCTTCCCTGGTGGCGCAGTGGTTGAGAGTCCGTCTGCCCATGCAGAGGACGCGGGTTCGTGCCCCGGTCTAGGAGGATCCCACATGCCGCGGAGCGGCTGGGCCTGTGAGCCATGGCCGCTGAGCTTGCGCGTCCGGAGCCTGTGCTCCGCAACGGGAGAGGCCACAACAGTGAGAGGCCTGCGTACCGCAAAAAACAACAGCAACAGCAACAAAAAACCAACTAGCCTCAATCTTGTATGCATTGGTGTATTAAGGGCATAATATGTAGGAGGATTACTTTTCTGTAGGCATCTATTAATATATACACACATCCCAGAATTATGCTCCAGAACAGTCTCAGTGTTTATAATGTATCTACTAGGTCTTTTCCGGCTAGGCCTTTTTATACTGAATCAATTTCTTCTGATAACTTTGAAAATCGTTTTTTGCCAAATAAGTTACCTAGTGTTCCCTTTTTTATATATGAGTTTGCCTCTATCTTCCAACTTTCTAAAATCAGCTTAACATCTATTACATACCCTCACATCGTCAGCACGTTGGTGTTGGTATGTGTCACTAATTAAGAAATAATGCTAGTCCTTCAGTTGTGCATTTATAACATGAATCATATCCAAAGGGAAACAGGTCTTGTTTAGGACCATTGTACGAAGTGGTCTGCTCACAATGAATGTCAAAATATGTACAAAAATATATATGTATAGGTACATTCAACATATTTGTGATCACACTATATGAATAATCTTGTACCTTTATTTTTTAGTTAATATTATAATGTAATCACTTTCC
>NW_006791811.1:3277280-3307381 GCF_000442215.2 Lipotes vexillifer
TCCCTACAATTTTTATTGGGTACTTCATGTAGATTTACCATAATTTTCTTAAATTACTTCTCTATTATTGGACATTTTTGGGTTATTTTAAATTAATTTACTACTATAAACATTATGGCAATGAACACAATGTTTTGTTTTTAAACATTTGGGATTGTTTAGGATAGATTTCCAACAGTTGAATTGCCAGGTGAAAGAATGAGAGGTAATTTAAGGCTCTCGATACATATTGCCACATTTCTTTCCAAAACGATTGTGTCAAGTGATATTTTAACCAGCAGTATATGAAAGTGAATATTAAGAATCTTAAATGCACTTGTCAGGTATCTAAATAGGATGGTCCCTTTCTTATCACTTTTTGATATGACTCTTCACTCAAGATTTTTACCTAAAGATAACTAAAAGCATTACCTAGAAATGAATAAATCCACCCTTAGAATGAATGATATGCAGTTTACTAAACCCAACGTTGATATATGGGTTTTAGTTAATATAGAGTTAGAAGTACAGAGAGTTGCTGATGCTAATTATAATCCCTCTTCATTAAAGGACGGTGAGGCTAATCCAACATGGCTGATCCAACGTGGGGGCACGTGGACAGCCTTTCTCCCCTTCCTTGGAGGCAGAGAAATTGAGGAAGGACAGCCTGCCACCTCTGCCTTATTAAAATAGCATTGAGGTTCCTAGTGGTACTCATCAGGCCTGTTCCCAAAAATTCCACCTCACTTTCTAGACACATGATGAAATTGCACCTCCAACTCCCTTTGGGGTTAACTGTGGCCATATGACTTGCCTGAGCCAATGAAATATGAGAGGAAAGTCACAGATGCCACTTCCGGGTGATTGTGGAAGCACATGTTGAGATGGCATCTCCGTCAGCCTTGGTCCCTGATGGCTCAGTGAGCATCCTTGCCAATCTGTGATGGATATGGAAGTGTGAGTGAGAAATAAACACTGTTTTAAGCCACAGAGATTTTTTTTTTTTTTTTGCGGTACGTGGGCCTCTCACTGTTGTGGCCTCCCCCGTTGCGGAGCACAGGCTCCGGACGTGCAGGCTCAGCGGCCATGGCTCACGGGCGCAGCCGCTCCGCGGCGTGTGGGATCTTCCCGGACCGGGGCACAAACCCGTGTCCTCTGTCTCGGCAGGCGGACTCTCAACCCCTGCGCCCCACCAGGGACCCCACAGAGATTTTTGAACTTTGTTTCTACAGCAAAATCTAGTCCCTTCTGACGGATACACGTCTTTCAACCCAGCTGCATATGGGATGGTGGCTCTTTCCCCATCAATGGTGAGTCAGAGCATGTGGGTAGTCTCACTCCTGTGGATAGCTCCCTGACAGCTTCCATAGCCAATTCCTGTGCAGCGTCTTTCTTCTCCAAAGTACATAAGCCATCTTTTCCCCTCATCACATCATACCTAGTTTTTGCTTTGTCAACTTTGCTTCCTCTTGTTCAAAGGCAAGAAAAAGGAAGCTCTTCTTGGTTATATTCAAGGGTGTAGAGCAAGTTGGGAGTGTGGTGCAGGGGAAGGCATTGAGAGTTTGCATCAGGACTCATTTTTACTAGTAAAACTTCTCATTTTACTGGGTCTAATCCTGTCTTTACCCAGGTTCATTCATCGTTGTCCTTTTATCTCCCATGGTTGCTCACACCTCGGGCAAGTCACAGTTCCTTTACTCGATAAGGACTGATAAGGTGCAGATTTTCTTAGTGTCTTTTTCTACAGTTCTCAATTCCAGATTTTAAAGTGTAGAATCTTCACAAACCATATATCTACTTCTATTGCACCACCACGCAACTTATTTACTACTACATGCATCTTTATAAATACTGGAAGTTAAGAATGTTTGGCTTAATGTTACTCTGCATACCAGCTTGGTGCCACGAAATGATTTCTTTTATTTATGTGACTCTGATAGGTAGGGTGTATAGGCTGTCCAAGCATGGTTTTCTTAAGGGAGACAACCTCAGAGTTGGACTTGACCTTGAGATGTTTTCCTTCATTATTAGAACAAAGAGACAAACAAAAACATAATTTTGTGGTTATTTCTTGTCTTGCATCATAAAACCCATTACTGCATCTGTAGCTGCCTGGATTTTGATGTTTGGGTATTTCACACTGATTTATGTGAGGGTTATAGAGACATCTTTTGATTATACAAGGAAATAGACATTGTATAGTAGTTTAGAATGATGCTCTAGAGAGAGAAAACATGGGTTTATACCCTGGACTTCCTCAGTGTAAATTAGAGATGCTGAAACCTATCATGAAGGCTTGTTGTGAGTACTTAATGTGAACGTAACAAGAGAAAATAAAATTGTTGTTCATTAACCCCCTCCACTTTATAAAGAAGGGTCTTGATTTGCTGACCACTGGGTATGTAAGTATGCAGGTTGGAGGTTGAGAGATTGGAGGAAGGAAAGGGAGCCAGAGGGGCTGGGGGCTCTTTGAAGGATGAAGGGTGATAAGGAAAACCCCAGCTGGCAGCAAAGCTGGGAAGTGAGGAAGGAGAGACAGCACTGATTTGGATGTTTGCTGCAGTTTTCTGAGCGTGTGTAATGTAAGACCTCTTTTCCATTTCCCATTTAAAATCTGTAGTAAAAACAATCTCAAAGCGCTAGGAATGACTGTCTCTTGTGTAAAACGGGGCAGGGGCCTAAGTGCCTACTGCTGTTGGGTGAAAACAGAGTCAGCCTGTGAGGATGAGTGACAGCCTATATCTTCATTGTAAAGAAAACTACTGCACTGCCTGGCAGGTCCAGGAGTCTAAACCCCCTGTGCACTCGTTGTCTGAGAGAGAAGAAGGTGTTTTGTACCAGGAACAACAGTGGACATTTATGGCATTTGAACAGAGTCATATCTGCAAAGGACTGTGATACAGCAATTAGAGACTGAAGTAGCTGGTGACTAGCAATATAATTAAAGAAGACATTGTTTCTTGAAGTCTGAGACTTGAACAATTGGAGACAGAAAGACCAAGAATTCAAGCACAATATAAAGAAACAGAATGTTTGAGTGAGGACTGAGACTAGCATGTGATACAGTCCAGCAAGGGGCACAGAGCCGTAGCCCTCAAATGATATTGAACAAGGCTTTGGGAATCCAAGACTCTAGATGGGACCATGGCTTCCCTAGTAATTTCTCTAATCATTTCTGATTCATGGTTTCTTCTGTATCCTACAGAGAACAGTTTGGGGATAATACCGTTTTGTTTGTATACTATTTATATGATATTGTTTTTGTTTTAATATTTATTTGTTTATTTATTTGGGTGCATCGGGTCTTAGTTGCGGCAGGCGGGCTCCTTAGTTGTGGCATGCAAATTCTTAGTTGAGGCATGCATGTGGGATCTAGATCGAACTCAGGCCCCCTGCATTGGGAGCGCAGAGTCTTAACCACTGTGCCACCAAGGAAATCCCTTGTTTTGGGGCTTTGTTTAAAGCTTTTTTGGCCTCTGTTATTAACTTTATCACAAGTCATTTTATTTGGTTCTTTATTTTTATTTATTACTTTTTATTGAAGTATAGTTGATTTACAATGTTGTGTTAATTTCTGCTGTATAGCAAAGTGATTCAGCTATATATACACATTCTTTTTTTTATGTTCTTTTCCATTATGGTTTATCACAGGATATTGAATATAGTTCCCTGTGCTATACAGTAGGACCTTCTTGTTTATCCATTCTAAATGCAATAGTTTGCATCTACCAACCCTAAACTCCCAGTTCACTCCTCTCCCTATTTGTTTCTTCTTAATTGAACTTTTATTTTTTTTATTTTTATTTTTTTCCGGTACACGGGCCTCTCACTGTTGCGGCCTCTCCCGTTGCGGAGCACAGGCTCCGGACGCGCAGGCTCAGCGGCCATGGCTCATGGGCCCAGCTGCTCCGCGGCGTGTGGGATCTTCCCAGACCGGGGCACGAACCCGTGTCCCCTGCATCGGCAGGCGGCCTGTCAACCACTGCGCCACCAGGGAAGCCCTTAATTGAACTTTTAATAAAATTCTCAGAAAAGACACTCAGGTACCTAACCTAGATGGATACAAGATTACACCTATGGCTATGTTTTTGAATCCCAGAATGTAGAGTAGGTCAGTAACCATCCTTATGAAACCTTGTCTCAACAAAACTCCTTTCTTCACCATTGTGCCATGACTTGTAAACTGCACAGTGTGTATTTGGTAACCCAGGATTTTTTTTTTCCAGTATCCTTCCCCCAAATTATGAAAGTGATAAACACTATAAAAACCATACAAAATAGGAAAGCATAAAGAAGAAAATGAAAATCATACTTAATCCCACCACCCAGAAATTAACATTTTGTTTCCTACAATGTTAAATATGAGTTTTGGAAACTAAGTTGATGAGCTCTATAAAGAACAACACTGGAAATCAAAGATTTGCTCTTGGTCAAGATTGAGGTTTATGTCCTATAAAAATCCTTAAAATTTGCAGGAGAAATCTTCAGTTTTTAAAATTATTTCTTTCTGTTTTTTTTTTTTTTTGTGGCCTCTCCTGTTGCGGAGCACAGGCTCCGGACGCGCAGGCTCAGCGGCCATGGCTCACGGGCCCAGCCGCTCCGCGGCACGTGGGATCTTCCTGGACCGGAGCACGAACCCGTGTCCCCTGCATCGGCAGGCGGACTCTCAACCACTGCACCACCAGGGAAGCCCTTAAAATTATTTCTTAAGCACCCTAGGATTTAAGTATTTGGAACTGCAGAAATGAACATTTGATTTATTAAAATAATTAGGTATTTACTTCCTTGCTGAATTTGCTTAACTACCAAACTAGAAATGTATTCATTGATCTAGGTGCTCTATCACAGCTGATATTTGTGTGTGCAGAAACAGGGAAAAAGTACCCACTTCCTCCCTTATTATCATGAAAAAAGGGGACTTTTCTCTTTTTTAAAAATTATATATCTTTTATTGAAAGTACACAGTTTATTATAGTGTTCCTTAACCTCTTTACCTGTTGTCTTCATTCTTTGTGTTGCTTTTCTGATTTTAGTCTGAGAAATAAGATGGAAATGAATGAATAATGTCATTTTAAATAATTAGGACTCGATATGTTCACCCATCTCACCCCGTAGTCACTTAGAAATTATTAAATTCTATGGATAAGGTCACAACGCACTAAGTCTACTAAGGAATCTGTATACATGTCTGCTTTAGGGTGTTTGATATAGTGCTTTGGTAAAACAGAGGCCTTGCCTAGAAAGATAAAGTTCAGTGAGAGCAATGTTTCTGGTGATGTGTCTAGTGGAGAGGAAGAAATGTAGGGGAATTCCCCAACTATTTTGATTAGCCTAAAAAAGTTTGTCTAATTAGGTGATTTTCTCCAAGCACATTAAACTTTTTAATTAATTTTCACTTAATTTAACTAGAGAAAGCTGGTCACCATTAAAAAAAACCCTCTCACTCCCTACACATGTATAAACTAGATCATCTTTATGAAGATGTTTAGAAATGAACTGAAATGTCATTAGCATATTTCATTTCTTAGTCAAACCAAATAAGGCAGAACACTGATACAGAAAACATGCCACTTCATCTTGAGCTAAACTTAAAAAAAAAAATCTGTCTTTGACCAGATTTCTTCTCAAATCACTATTTTAGGACCACGTCTTATTTCTAACAAAAATCATCAACCAAAGACGAAAAAACATCAGTGGTTTTGAAAACATCCTTGCTACTGCTGTGCTGAAGAAAAAAAAATGTGTCTTATTAAGGCATCTTCGGCTGGCATTTTTCACGAACTGATGGACGTCTATTCAACCTGGGCACTGTGCAGCTGAAAACACTTTTTTTCTCTCAGCATTCTTAAGGGGCTCTGTGCACTCACTGGATGCCAAAGATAACATCTAGATCAGCAATTTCTCATAAATCATTGGAACACGGAACATGAAACAAAGAGAAGAAATCAGGAATTCAATAATAAATATGGCAAGGTGCACAAACAAGAGAATTGAAACCAGATGAAAAGGAGCCTTTCAGAACAGAAGGTCAAGAAACGTGTTTCCCCTGCTCCCTCAAAGCCTTAGAGTAATCCCTCTGTGCTTCCCATCCAGCCATCAGCTTACTGCTCTGAGTTGGTTTTGGAATATTTATGTGGTGGATTTACGGCTTTAACATACAACTGAAAAATTAGTGTCATTTATTTTAGTTTGCTCTAGGCCCCAGGCTATTAAAAGTTTGTCTAATTAGGAGATTTTCTCCAAGCACATTAAACTTTTTAATTAATTTTCACTTAATTTAACTAGAGAAAGCTGGTCACCATTAAAAAAAACCCTCTCACTCCCTACACATGTATAAACTAGATCATCTTTATGAAGATGTTTAGAAATGAACTGAAATGTCATTAGCATATTTCATTTCTTAGTCAAACCAAATAAGGCAGAACACTGATACAGAAAACATGCCACTTCATCTTGAGCTAAACTTAAAAAAAAAAATCTGTCTTTGACCAGATTTCTTCTCAAATCACTATTTTAGGACCACGTCTTATTTCTAACAAAAATCATCAACCAAAGACGAAAAAACATCAGTGGTTTTGAAAACATCCTTGCTACTGCTGTGCTGAAGAAAAAAAAATGTGTCTTATTAAGGCATCTTCGGCTGGCATTTTTCACGAACTGATGGACGTCTATTCAACCTGGGCACTGTGCAGCTGAAAACACTTTTTTTCTCTCAGCATTCTTAAGGGGCTCTGTGCACTCACTGGATGCCAAAGATAACATCTAGATCAGCAATTTCTCATAAATCATTGGAACACGGAACATGAAACAAAGAGAAGAAATCAGGAATTCAATAATAAATATGGCAAGGTGCACAAACAAGAGAATTGAAACCAGATGAAAAGGAGCCTTTCAGAACAGAAGGTCAAGAAACGTGTTTCCCCTGCTCCCTCAAAGCCTTAGAGTAATCCCTCTGTGCTTCCCATCCAGCCATCAGCTTACTGCTCTGAGTTGGTTTTGGAATATTTATGTGGTGGATTTACGGCTTTAACATACAACTGAAAAATTAGTGTCATTTATTTTAGTTTGCTCTAGGCCCCAGGCTATTATGCAATGAAGAGGAAAATAGTGTTTATTGTACTTTAAGGAATACTGTGCCCACAAGCCTTGAAATAAATTCTAGATATGTGTATATAAATATAGCTCAATTTATACAATAAATTTTTTAAACTTGAAGTTACATATGTGATAATAAAGTAACGTGACTAGTTCTGTTTTTAAACAAAATGTCAGAATTTCTCAGGAGCCATCTGAGGAAGATATACTTATCTTAACACTGTTGACATTATGCAATATGTCATGGGAATATTTCTTTGAGTTTAGAAACGCTGCAGTTCCTTTTTTAAAATAGCTCTCGTGGCAAGTCATCATCATTTGTTAGTGGGTTTGAACTTCTGGAAACATAGTCATTTGGTGAGAAGTATGGTAAATGATGTAGGTAAAATGATTTGCTAAAAACAATGTAGAATAATAAATTAATAATAAAAGTAGTTTTGAAAGCATTTCCAAGGAAAAGTGACAAAATATGAGCAATGTCTCCCCACACAATTATTCAACATGTAAGCTGAATATTAGGATTTTTTTGGACTTTGTTTGTCTTATAACAGGGAATCTCATTTTACTCTTTTATTTTGAATATTTTAATTTAATTTTAAGTGCACAATGAGAGCTCACTTGTAAAGGGCATCCTAAACAATCATTATAGACTAAAGAAATTATGATGTGAGAAAATAAGTAAATAGTTGATCACTTTGTAAGTTCAGGTTTATGAACACTTGAATGTTGTTTGTTTTTTTTAAATCTGAATGCTTTCATGGCATATTTTGTGGTTAAATTATCTTCAAGATACTGAGTTGATGTATTTTTGCCCCTTCCAGGTCTCCTTAGATTGATTTGTTTACCCTTGATTTCAGTTTCCCATATCAGCCTTGTCAGAACTGAACCCTTGCACCACAGGCAGACCAGTCTTGGACCCATCTCCCTCAGTGCCTCTCTTAAAGAGCTGCTTTCAGAAGATGAGTTCCTTCTATGCAGAGATGCATTTTCTCTCCTATGTTCACCATTCAAAAACAGCCTAATTCCATTTGTCTCCTAGGTTTCTCCAGACATAGGTAGGCGTTGTCACATGTGCTTAAGCGTGTGGGTATTAACCAGAAGACCTGAGACCAGTGACCTGAGACCAGTCACCAGCCTTCCACTTGCCAACCATGCCATCTCATCCAAGTTGCTTAACTGCTCTGTACCTCAGTTTTCTCATGGGCAAATTTGAAAAAAATCACAGTTCCTAATTTTTTGGTAGTGTAAGGCTTAAAGGAGTTAACATAGTTAAAATGCTGCAAAGAGCATCTGGGACATGGTGAGTCTAAACAAACATTTGCTATTATCATTACGTTAAAATAAAGGTACAGAGTGAGACTTTTTACTGTTATAGTTTTTTATAATTTTGAAATTTATGGAGAATATTTTCTCAAACCTATAAACATGTTTTACAGCTGATAGTATATTAGCTTGTGGATGCACCATAATTTACTACATTAGTCTCTTATGTTTGATATGTTAGATGGTTTCCATTTTTTGCTGTTTTGAATAATGTGATAACTTCGTTCATCCTTGTTTTCCTAAAATAATAGGAGTTCCTGAATAATTCCATAGGGTGTGTGCATTTTAATCCTTTTGATATTTTTTTCTAAGTTGGACACTAGAAATATATCAACTTACATTCTCATCTGTAGCGACTACATTGATTTCTATAGCTCCCTGTGCACAATTTCCGTCTGCCCATCCGCATAATCCCTCTTCTACTGCTGTAATCTGTGAGGCACTTGTGCACATTTACCAGACTCCTCACATAGAAAAACAGTTTTTGCTGGTTCAGTCATCCAAATCATCATCGATGATTGATATACTTTGGATGTATTATCCCAAATGTTTGGTTCTTACATTGCCTTTGTCTTTCATCTTGGTTCTATTGATATTTCCCATTGTTCCTACTCCTTGCTCCTTACATCCTGTTACACATCTGTCTCTGCAAAAAGGTACAAGCTCCCAACCTCAGGAATTTTCTTCAGACATGCTATCACCAGAGTTCTTGGAAGCTTAGGGTCACTGCAGCACAAAGATGGATATTCTTCCATTAAGCCAGATGCAATTGGAGAGGAACAGAAAGGAAGGCTTACAACAAAAGCAGAGACAGAAAAACAGTAAAATAAGGGACAAAACAGACACCAATGAGGGCAGTTAGAAGGAACTTCTATTATGGGGCATAATTTTAAGGTAGGGATCATGTACGGGGAAGTTCTTTATATACTGATATGAAAACACGTTCAAGAGATATTGTAGGGCTTCCCTGGTGGCGCAGTGGTTGAGAGTCCGCCTGTCGATGCAGGGGACGCGGGTTCGTGCCCCGGTCCGGGAGGATCCCACATGCCGCGGAGCGGCTGGGCCCGTGAGCCGTGGCCGCTGAGCCTGCGTGTGCGGAGCCTGTGCTCCGCAACGGGAGAGGCCACAACAGTGAGAGGCCCGCGTACGGCAAAAAAATATATAATAACTGAGTTGATATACCAAAATACAACCTCATTACATGGGTCTTAAAGTTGAAATGTTATTGCTTGTTTATGAATAATATTCCTCTGCCAGAACACAAAGAACTCTAGAGGCTCTGATTACCCCTGGAGAGGAAAACTGGAGGGTGGAGAATAGGGATGTGAAAAGATTATTTTCATTCTCTCTCCTTTTGTACTGTCTGAATTTTGAACTACATGAATATATTATCTATTTGAAAGTAGGTAAGTAAAATATATTAAAATTTCTCTCTCATACGTGAATGACTTGTTTTACTCCTTAACTTACATAATGGTGCTTTTGTTTTTAGAACCTACTACCTGCCTTTATCCTTAATTGTCCTATTAGCATGCATAATAAAGGACCCCTGAGACTAAAAGGCTTTCTTCTGACAGAGTTGTTAATTGTAAATTTCAATTATCCACAGGCTGAATATGACAAATCTCTGTCATATAAAATCTTTGCAGGTTACCTTCATTTTCATTTTACGTTTGGTGAAAACTAAGGGCTTGGGGTGGTAGGAGGACAGTAATTGCTTCCAGGTTTCTTAGAATTAATGGCAGGGTTGGGGAAAAAAGCTAAGCTTTTTCCTTTCTTTCTTTTCTTTCTTTCTTTCTTTCTTTCTTTCTTTCTTTCTTTCTTTCTTTCTCTCTTTCTTCTCTTTTTTTTTCAAAAGAGGAAGCTCATTATGTTTGGGATCCCACAGCTATATAGTCTAAAAACATTTTGGCTTTTTTCTTCTTGCGGCACTTTAATAAAACTCAGAATGATACACTTGGACAAGTGGTCTTAACAGCAAGGAAAACAAACACTTTATGAAAACAACATCTATAAGCCTCAGCCTCCTGTCTTTTATCTTTACTATTTTCTCTGAGTCTGGCACGAAACAGACACACACCAGTCTCCACAGGGGTTAAATAGAGAACCATCCAAACATCACAAAGCGCCGTCCAGAATTTTGATGACTTCCATTCCCCAACTCTGGTGCACAGGACCTGGCTGGTGGTGCAGAGACCACAGTGTCCTGGCCGGGACAGGCACTCTCACTGTGTGCCAGAATCAGCAGTTCTACTCAGCCCCAGCACAAGACCCGCACGTCTCAGATCAAGCCTCCATCCTCTGTCTAGGGAACAGAGTGTACATAGCTCGCTCCACATCTGGCTCAAAGTCCATTTCTGCTAAATCTTAGAGTAGGGTCTTTGCTCCTGCTTCGTTTTAGGTCCGCTTTCAGCATCACTTGTTTAATTCGCTAAGCTCTTCCTTCTGTATATTATCAAAGGTAGGGACGGAGGGAGAACGAAGGATCCAGACATCTGCTTTTTAGGGGTATCAGGACAAGGCTGGGGGCTAAGGCATTAGTTTTGGGGTCTTCAGATCTCAGAGAAAGGAACCCTCTCTGGAGCTTGAACTCTAAATCCAGAGGGGTTGTACACAGGGGAAAAAAAATACGGAGATACATTAGATGCTAATAGTGGTTTGTTTGAGTGGGGTTGTGGGTAATTCCTATATTATTCTTCTTTATAACTTTTTATACTTTTCAAATTTCCTACTGTGAACCCACTATTTAGTGGGTCTGTAAGCTTGAACAGTTACATGATCTTGTGAAATCTATCTCTTTTTAAGAAATCTTTAAAATGGAGACAAGAGTAAAAATGCTTAGGGCTTATGGAAGGGTGACCTGAGATCATGAACATACAGTGCCTGACTTGTAGTTGTCACTCCATGAACACTAGTTCCCTTACCACTGTGCCCTTCTCCATGCTCTCCTTTCATTATGGGCCAGTGGTTTGATATAGGACTAGCTGGGAGGGTTCCTTCTCCGAGAGGGTTCCTTCTGTCCACAACTGTGCTTCTCAAAGTTTAGTGCATCAGAATCGCCTTGAGGGCTTGTTCAAAACAGACTGGTCTGTCCCCTCCCTAATGTTTCTGATTCAGTAGGCCTGAGGTGGGGTCTGCCTCTTTAACACGTTCCCAAACGATGCTGATGCCGCTGGGCCAGGGAGCGCACTTTGAGAAACATGGATCTGTAGGATACACAACAAAAATTAATTTCAAATTATTCTAAACATAAATATCTGATCTCTGTCTTTCCTTCCTCCCTTTCTCCCTTCCTCCTAACTCCTACTGTTTTTTTGTTGTTGTTTTGTTTTGTTTTTTTGTTATTTGGAGGTTATAGAAACCACCAGACTCTATTTCTCACCTCTGTATTTTTTGTCAACAGCTCAAGTCTCTTCTTATGTCAAAAAACCGGGGGGTGGGGGGAGCAATAATATTGTTTTGCTCTAAGGATCTTCTTTCATTCGGATACCAAGAGAAAGAGGAACAAGCATTCTCTGGACGTCCCTAATCTGAACTGATATTTTCTACTAATAATAGAAAGACAGTCTCTTTGATGACTGATGCTTAAAAAAAGTTGGAAGCGCTATCGGCATCCTGGTGCCAGGGAATATTTTTATATTTAGGGTCTGTTTAATCTTTTATCAATATAAATATTTGAAAAATAAAATGATCAGGAAAATGGCTAAGGAAAACATTTCAGGCTAGCATGTGGAATAGCAGGCCATGTTCAGCTTGAAGCCTGAAAAGGCCCTCTTTGTCTTTCTAAACTCTGTAGGATAGAAGTTCTTTGCTTGGGATTCACGAACCCCCTGAAGTTGAATGCAAGATGGTGTGTTTGCTTATGTGCGTTTTTCTGGGCAGAGAGTCCATGGCCTTCAATGGATGATCAAAGGAATTGCGACTCAGAAAAGATTAATACTGCCATGGAGACTTGCTTGGTCAAAAGCCACATGTTAATTTCTTGAGGAAGAAAGCAAATTCCTAGTACCGGAAAAGGAGCTGGGCACATGGGCTGGCGAGTGGCCCGTTGAAAGATGAGTGAGGACTGAAGTCTACCAATGAACTCTGTCGGGGAACCACTGCTTTAACTTTTCTCAGCTTTAGTTCCTTCATCTGTAACATGTAGTTAATGAAGATACTCACCTAGAGGAGTTTCGTCCAGTTTTTTTTTTTTTTTTTCTTTTTGCGGTACACGGGCCTCTCACTGTTGTGGCCTCTCCCGCTGCGGAGCACAGGCTCCGGACGCGCAGGCTCAGCGGCCACGGCTCACGGCCCCAGCCGCTCCGCGGCATGTGGGATCCTCCCGGACCGGGGCACGAACCCGCGTCCCCTGCATCGGCAGGCGGACTCTCAACCACTGCGCCACCAGGGAAGCCCTCGTCCAGTTTAATGAGATATTTGCAAGGTCCTTAGCATAGTATCTGGTGCATGGTAGATGATGCTAAATAAACGGCAGCCAGTGGCACTGGACGTCATGGTTGCCATCTGGTGGGCTGTGTGGTGATCGCTGTGGAAGCTTTGGGAGCAAAGACCCTGGGCATGTCTTTGGCTCCAACTCAAGGATCAGAGGTCTCCCTCTGTGAGGTAGGGTTATTAACCTCATTTTACAAATCATGAAACTGGGAGCTCATTTTCAGTTCTCAGGGCGAGTTGTTATTTTATGCCGCATTCATTTATTGGAGCCCTGTTTTCTGCTGGTTAAATTGTATCGTATCATTACGTAAAACATAAATATTTCCTCCATTGTGCCTTGTTGGAAGCATTGTGATTTCCAAGCACTCAATCTCTCAAACAAGTCTGAGAAGAACTGGCCAGGGTGGTGTTTTGGAAAATAGCTCGGCCGAGGCTGAGAACCTTAATTGTTGGTTCTAAACTCTATGTTCTACCCACCGAACCACTGCCCTGGCTGGGAGTGACGCTTGTCCCTCCCACTCCCATATCTTGTGCTCTGGAATCAGTTTTGCATTTAAGCAAAAACATAACTAAGAAAACGGAAATATAATACACACTGACACACACAAAACAACAGCATACACATACTACTTAAACTGTCTTTTTTTCTGAAAAAAAGGTAAAAACAGACAGACTCTGAGTAAGATAATATTTTAACTCACACTGTTGAGGTTAAGGTTGATGATAGCACAGCAGAAATGCTTACAGTTACTCACAGCTAATGAATCAATTGTGTTTTCACAGTTCCTTCTCTTAGCCAAGGACCTCACAAATGGAGCAGTTAGGGTCACGCTACTCAAAATGTGGGCTCTGCACAGTTGGATCAGCATCCCCAGGGAGGCTGTTAAAAATGCAGAATCTCAGGCCCACCCCCACTGCTGAATCAAAATGTATGTTTTAATAAGATCCTCAGGTGATTCATATGCACATTACCATTTGAGAAGCATTTGTTCAGGTAGCCAAAAAGTTTCTTCTGGAGAGTGTGAGGGGAGTTCCAGGGCAGGGAGATGGCTTTCTATTTACTGCCTTTCTTCCTTCCAGCAGGTATGCAAGTCAGTACTGGGTATATCTCTCTGCTCTCTGGAGCTGCAACCTTTTCCTCACTCTGTGGCTTCTGGCTCATTGCTGCATCCGAGGATATGCCCCACTTTGACCAGGGGTAATTGCCACCTTCTCCTGAAAAGCCCAGAACCTAGAGAATCAGCAACCAGGCAGCAAAAACCCTCTGTTTCACCAAAATCTTTCTGGTTGGGCACTAATGGGAAAAGTGTTAAGGCTGTGCTCCGGTGACAGAGCTCCTAGAGCAAAGCTTTAAATGCCTTGATGAAAGCAATTGCTACTGAGGACTCTAACCCATAGTAATTAGGAACTTGCTGGAGAAAAGGAGGGGTTAGGAAGTGATGAGTGGAGAGAGACCTATTTAAAGTTGAAACATTGTTTCAACTTCTGATTTTAATCCCTTGCTGGCTTCCCGTTCTAGTTATAGGTGAGCCATTTACCTAACAGAACTGTATTTGGTCAAAGTGCTCTATCCCAGTTCCAAGGGTGCTGGTTTTCAGGAAGTGTACCTGCACTGGGGAAGCAGATTTGATTCCATTATTGGCCAAGAACCAGCTGATGGTGTAGATTCTGGGGCTGTCATTTCAATGTCACTATCATAAAGGAGTTGGGAATTATTATTATTGAAATGGTCCCCAAACTTGGGGGTTCAACACCCTAAGGGACAGAGAAGATGCTGGCAGCTCCCCAAAGAGAGAGGAAGAAAGAAAGAAGGCACGTTGAGCCCCCATGGTTGGGAGCCATGGAATTTAATCATGGTGGGGTCAACCTTTGACATGAGGAATCCTGTGACTCTGCAGCAGAAAGTCCAGTACGGTCTCCTCACAGGCTTGGGGAGGTTTAGTGATTTGGTGGAGGTCATAGAACTGAAAGGAGGCAACGCTGGAATTGGAATCAAGTTTAATGAGTTCCTTGGCCTGGGAAAGTTCAGATCAGGAAAAAACAATTTGCTTCTCAAACTGTAGCTGCCTCACTATCACCTGGAGGGCTCGTTGAAACATAGAGCGTGCTGGTCTCCACCCCAGAATGCCTGGTTCAGTAGGTTTGGAGTCGAGTCTGAGGGACTCTGCATTTCTAACAAGTTCCCAGGCAGTGCTGATGCTCCTGGTCCAGGGACCACACTTTGAGAACCATTGCTCTACTGGCTCCCCCCACTGCTAGATAGACAGTCCTGATGTTGCTTTCTTAACAGGTCATTACCTTGTTCTTAACTTACCAAGGTGGGTTTGTCTACTGAACTACAGCAGAGAAAAATATTAATGCATAATAGGGACAGGAAAGATCAATATATACATTTTGAGAGCTTCTGAGTGGAGGAAGATTCTTGCTTGATGGTCAGAACTCCCAGGGTTTTTCTCTATAGCCCTGAATACTGGAACTAGGTAAACAGACAAACTCAAGGAAGCCTGAGAGGCTAAACTGACGTACACAATAAAGTGTTAAAAGAAAAAGAGATATATTAAAAATCCACTTTGGACATTGGGAAGAGAAATAGAGGAGAATTGGGAGTAAGGGATTTTGGGGAGTGAGAGGCTCTGGAATAACCACAGGAGGTGAAAGAGGAGAGGAGAAAGGTTCAGTGGGCTTTGGACCAAATGCCTCTCATATCCCTCAACAGATGCAATTAGAGATTGAGGTGTCTCTGCTCCTGAACTGTTTCTTCGCGTGTCATATCATGTGAGTCTGGGCCCCGTGGGTCCTGGGATTGACTAGGGACACAGAATTGGTCTTGCAGTAGTGATGATGACTTTATCCTGACACACCTTATCGTCCTATAGCAGGTGGCAAGACAGCAAGCTGGGAAAGCACATCAGGATACCAAGGAAATTCAGGAACACTGGTGTTGCATATCTAATTCTGAACTGTTTCTTAATCTGCACTGTGATTTGTCTTTGTGACCTCCAAACATTCAGTGAAGTCTATTACATAAAACAGCATTGCCTTGGAGAGTGAGGAAAAGGGTAGTGAGTCCACGTTGGGGATAAAGTGATAATGAAAAGGACAGCAGCTGAGAAGACTGGTGATGATGAAGGCCAGGGAGACCGAGACGAGACCAGGAGGAGAGGTTTGGAGTGAGAGGTGACAGCCAAGTGTCAGGATAATGAGTTCTCCCAGAAAATTTGTGGAGAGCATGGAATTTCTTAAAATTATATTTTGTTCGGCCATTAAAAGCAAAGATGATCCCAAAGGCTGGAGAATAGTGGTGCCTCTTAACATTGGAGAAGAGAGTTGGATCCTTTATGCAAGTTTTACAAACTGTTAGAACTAATTTAAATGTAAACATGATCTGCCTTGACACAAGAGGGCCATTATGCTAAGAGACAAGTCACTGGGAGCGCTCAGACTTATAGGAACCAGAATGCGATGAAGAGAGAGGAAAACCTCATAGGAAAGCTGCATTTTGATATGTTCCCAGGTGGATTCGCCCCAATCAAAGAGTTTTAGACAAGGAGTTAAACATCTGGATTACAAAAAATCTTTAAAGAACGGTGGTATTCACAAAGGACTTCAAAGCCTGATTTAATTTAACCAGTTTTTAGACTGAAGAAAATCATCTGCCTGGCTCTGGAATACTTGGAGAGCAATTTTACATTCCAGTGCACAGCAACCTGACACAAGATCAAATTCCTATATTTTTCGAGGCTTCAGTTTTGCTGCTCTTATTAAGAACTGAAAGAAGGAGGTGGGATAGGGAGGGTGGGAGGGAGGGAGACGCAAGAGGGAAGAGATATGGGAACATATGTATATGTATAACTGATTCACTTTGTTATAAAGCAGAAACTAACACACCATTGTAAAGCAATTATACCCCAATAAAGATGTTAAAAAAAAAAATGTAACTTAATGGCAAAAATAAATAAATAAATAAAAGAACCGAAAGAAGTAGGCTACTTTTATGATATGTCATCATTATATTCTTTATTATATAATTATCATATATATCATTATTATACGATATATCATAATATCATAAAAATAGCCTGGATCAGCAGCCCAAGATGACAAAAATGACCCGGCCCAGAAGACAGACGTCCACATCTGTGCTGTTATTTGCAAAATGGTTCTGCTAAGGTGCCCAAATTCCCCTTCAGTATAAAGGTGATTTTACCCAGGAGGGTGAAACATTAGACAGTTCCAGTAGGTTGCAGGTAAAAGGGCTCCGGAGTCACATGATCCCAGTTCCAGCATTTCCTAGCTTAACTGCTCTACCCTCAGTTTTCCCATCTGTAAAATGCAGCTAATAAGAGTATTTCACAGCACAGTGCCTGGAGCTCAGCACATGTTCAATAAATGTTAGTATCCTGCTCCCTTTGGTGATAAGCACAGTTACTTGGGAGGGTTACTCAATAGCTCGCTAAGAGGGGCAGGATAGGAGAACAAGGATTAGTCTCATCTACAGGCCTTGAGAGAATAGAACAGATAGAGGCCAAGGTGCTAGGCAGGTAGAGAGTCCTGAGTCCTGGCTTGTTTTTAAAACCTCGTAAGTGTCAAGCATGGTCTATAGGCAGGATGCATAAAATGTATCACACATTCCATTTTTCAAAAATGCGTGGAGAAAAGGGAGCCCTCCTGCACTGTCGGTGGGAATGTAAATTGATGCAGCCACTATGGAGAACAGTATGGAGGTTCCTTAAAAAAACAAAAATAGAACTACCGTATGACTCAGCAATCCCACTACTGGGCATATACCCAAAGAAAACCATAATTCAAAGAGACATATGCACTCCAATGTTCATCACAGCATTATTTACAATAGCCAGGGCATGGAAACAACCTAAATGCCCATCAACAGAGGAATGGATAAAGAAGATGTGGTACATATATACAATGGAATATTACTCAGCCATAGAAAGAAAACGAAACTGGGTCATTTGTAGAGGCGTGGATGGATCTAGAGACTGTCATACAGAGTGAAGTAAGTCAGAAAGGGAAAAACAAATATCGTATATTAACGCATATATATGGAACCTGATAAAATAGGTGTAGACGATATTATTTACAAAGCAGAAATAGAGACACAGATGTAGAGAACAAACATATGGATACCAAGGGGGATGGGGGGGTGGGATGAACTGGGAGACAGGGATTGACATATATACACTATTGATACTATGTATAAAATAGATAACTAATGAGAACCTACTGTATGGCACAGGGAACCCTACTCAGTGCTCTGTGGTAACCTAAACGGGAAGGAAATCCAAAAAAAAAGTATGTGGACGCTGTTATGGCTCTTAAAAATGCAACTTCATTAAAAAATTAGTTTTGAATTTATGGTAGCTTCGGTCATTCTACATGTTCTCCACCAATGGATGATAAAAGCACAACTACTCTAACAGAGGGCGTGTCTTCCTTTCCACTCCCCCCTCCTTTTCTTTTTTTTCTTTAATCAAAAACTGTCTCAGATTGGAAAAGGCTGGGACTGTCATATCTGGGACTGGGGAAGCCAAAAGTCTTCAGGTGCCTGGGTTTTGGGACTCAGGAGGGAAAAGGAAGTTTCCAACAGGACAACATCATCCTGAAAAATGTCGTGGGGTCAGTTTTGCTCAGGCCATCCTCAGAAGAGATGCACAATGTCAGAAAATGGCAATGTCCTGAAAGCACACCTGGCTGTGTGAGGGATAAGCAGATTCTGCGAATGGACTGGGAGATCCGAAATTCCTACAGCAAGCTGAGAGGCAGTTGTTTGCTTTCCCCCCACATGCTCCATTTCCTTTGTTTTCTCCTCTGCAATTTTTCCCTTCTTTCTCAGTTCCTCTTCTTTTCACACCCACAGAGAACCCCATGCTAGTAGTAAGGAAAACTTGTGAAACAAATATTTTGGTTGTATTCTAAATCAGTTGTCATTTGTTTTCCGTTTCCTCAGACTATTTACATTAGCCTCTCAGCCTGGCTTTGTTTGGAGAGGGGGGCGCACACTCAAGCCTTAGCGCATGAACCAAAACAGGGATGACTCCGCAGCACCATGACATGCTCAATCAAAGTGTTTGCTCTTAAAAGATTCTAACTTTGGCAGTATACTTTTTCAACCATTCGAAGCTTGCTCTCTGAAGGAGATAAGGGTACAAATGGGGTCTTGCCAATTGCAACCAACCTTGTAGTATAACAAATTCTCCAACTATTTGCCATTCTTGGAACTTTGAATCACAGCATAGATACTATTTTAAATCTTACTTTGTTATAATGAAACATTTTCCTTGTAATAAAAGTATTCACAGAGGAAAATATCTTCAGTGGTTGTACTCTAGTGTACAATGTAGCAACATTTGTGCAATCACCATCCATTTCTTGGGGATTCAGTTTATTCCCAGTTTCCTACTAAGATAAACCCTGCTGCAATGAACATCTTTGTGAACAAAAGCACCGTCTGCATCTGTGACCCTTCCCGTGGGATAGTCACCTTGAAGTGGAATTCTTTGGCCAAAGAATGTGAACATTTTGACGGCTCTTGGCATATACTGCTGCGTTGTTTTCCAGAAAAGCTGCACTGTCTTACTACTCCATACCCACACTTCCCCTACCTCTGTCTGCAGCCTCCACACCAGTATTGTAAAAATAAAATGTGAAATGCTTGGCATACGGTACTTGGCACCTAGTAGTGACTCAGTAAAAGGTAATTGATGTTGAGGTCGAACAAGTTTATTCTCACGTTGCCTCTTTGTAGCGGTGCAGGGCTTCTAGGCTCCTCTGGGTTGTACATCATCTGGACATCCAGAAGCACTTGTTTATGTCCCTTCTGGCAAAGCACTGTGGAGGGACTGACTAGCTAATGTGACAAATTTCTTGAAACTGCAGTTGCTGGAAGGAAAATAACTTACAGTTTTACCTGTCTGGATTTTCAATAGGTGCTTAAGATTGTAATTCAGTGGTTCTGAGCTCAGACTGTACAATAGAATCATCTGGGAGCTCTGTAAACAATACCAGAGCATGGCCTTACTTGGTTGAGGGTCGGGCCTGGACGTTGGCATTTAAAACATTCTTCCCAGGTAATTCTTATATAAGCAAGGGATGAGAATCCTAACCCAAAAGATGAGTCGTTTGGAAATTCCAGGCACCACGTGGTACCTACTGAGGGACTTATTTGGAAGCTTTCTTGTGTCTCTTAAAGATTAGACTAAGAATACAGGATAAAACCCTTAGGGGCCTCAGTCTTCAAGTATTGGCAAGTATTTACTAACATCCTGCCTTCTCAGAAGGCCAGATAATCAACTCCTTCTAGAAAAGTATTTTCCTCTGAGTTTACAATAACTTGCATAGTGCCTCTTGAGGAAGAAACTGGAGCTCAAAGTGGTTAATTAATTTGCTCCCAGTTTGCTAGCAAGAGGCCAAACTGGGAATCAAACCAGGACCCCGAATCCCATGATTTTTCTACCACACGATGTTGCCCTTAAAAATTGCATTCATCTTTTTGTGCTCATGTAACCGATTTTGCTTTTATTTTTTTGCTATGTGGGGCTGACTTGGTTCCTCATTTTCAAAGAAGCTTGCCTCTAAAAGTTTCCCCTTGCCCCCAACAAACAACAATTGTATCAGTTATTATGGGTGTGTTCTAGACATGGCCCAAGAGGAATGTAGCTGTATCTAGTCATCACTTTATAAATATTGATGAAGAATGGTACAAATGTTTTAAAGGAAACTTTATCTGAAGGAGTGTCTTGGAATTCAGCTGTTTCTTTTCATGTTTTTCAGACCTCCTACCCTGGCACTGAAATCCAAACAGCCAAGGGTGGGCCAAATCCAGTATTTCCTCATTATTGTGGCACCAGTGATTCTGTACCTGGGAGGATTCAGGGTTGGGTGACTCTAGGGACACCAGTTGGCACACCTGGTCATTGTCCCTGAGCAGGGATGAATGTCTCATGACACAGTGGCTCCACAGAAGGAAGTACTGAGTTGCAGATCGCTTTATGAACTCCTTTTTCCCTAAGAATATGAGAAAAGAAAAAGCCCATTTTATAGCAGAGAAAACGGAGGCAAAAAAAGTCATTGCTCGACTTGCCTGAGCACACATGGTCACACTGGCCATGCCGGGTGGGAAGTTGTGCCTTAGATGGTTGTGCTACACTGGGCTCGCTTCACCACCTTTATCTCTTTCCTCTATTCGTTGCTCATTTAAAAGTTGGAGACAAAGAAGTATGCACAAAGAAGTTTATCGCTGCACTGATTACAATAACAAAATTGAAAACAAATTGACAAACAATAGAGAAATGGTTAAGGGAAATATATGGCCTATTCATTCTATGAAATGTATAAATATTGAATATAATAGTTCAAAAATAGTTTTTAATAGTTCGGGAAAATGCTTAAACTATAAATGAATTTTTAAAAATCGTCTTCATTTTCCTGACCTCTAAGCCCATGGTCCACCGACCAGTGACTCACATGTGAGAAATACAGAATCTCAGGCCCCCCTCAAGCCATGCTGAATCAGAATCTGCATTTTAACAGCACCTCCAGGTGATTCACCACATTCATGTTTGAAAAGCACTGATATAAATAACGAGTTCTCGAAGACTCAGTCTTCAGACATCTATACTCAGTTGTGCCTTGAGGTAGTGATTCTAGCACCTGGTAGCATATTAAATTTCTGATTCCATTGGTCTGGGAAAATGGCCTTGGGGACTGGCATTTGTTTCTGTTTTTGTTTTTAGCTTTTGTCTTATTTTATTCAATATGTTTGAAATAATCAGGGGACTGGCATTTGTGTATGAACCTCAGGTATTCAAAAATGCAGACGAGATTGAGATCCACTGACTCTATGATTTCCCCTGTGATACACTTTTAAATAGAAAATGCATGATACCAAAGAGCATATACCTTGTATATTAATTATGGAAAACTGTGTAGAGAAAAGGCTGAAAGAAAAGATACCAGTATATTAACCACGATACAAATAGTGGTGAGGTTTTGTTTTTAGGGGGGGTGAGTTTCTTCATATAGTTCTCTATAAAATGGTCACAGCATCAGGCCACAGATTCAGAGGTCCAGTAGACATTATTTTTATGTACTCCAAACGAATTTCTACTTAGAGCCCCAATCTGCTTGTGGTGAAAACGTTTCAGTCAATTCTGGAAATCAGGTTGATTCAGTCAAGCTGCCAATGGCCCATGACATCATTGTGCGAATTGGAAAAAGTATTCCTCCAGGCCAGTGCAGCCCCACATTAGCACACGTGGTGTGATGGCAAAGCACCAACCAGATTTGATCTCCACCTTCTCCCTGGGGCACCTCTGTGTAATGAACGACCTGCACCCCTATGTGTGGCGGTCCTGGGCTCAGCTAATTTAGGACCCCATTTCTTTGACGTTTTAGGTAAATTCCAGGAAATTCTAATGGTGGCACTGGATTAGGAGCGGGGCAACGGAGGCATGGAGTCCCCACAGTCTTCATCAGTGACATTGTCCTTGCTGAGACGCCCTGATTCCCATCTGGCCTCCAAGGGAGTTGGTTGACCAGACTGATGCTGGAGCCTCCTTGCTTGTCCAAAGCTTCTCCCAGCTGGGTTCTCTCTCAGCAATTCTAAGCCCTACTGGGAAATATTCAGCTGCTCCATGAACCTTATGGGAAACAGGGAACTTCTGAGGCCATCTCAGCCCCAGCGGCCTGGATATGCCCTCTGCCAGCCCCCCCCGTGTTGCATTTGGGGTTGCTGCATAAAACGTGCAGCCCTCCTGAGTTCCACCCACATTCCCCAAACCCTCCTGTAGGTTTCTGCCATCTTCCCCTTCCTGGGACTGGCTGGGCGCTGGGGCAGGAGTGGGCAGAACACAGAGCCCCTTCTCAGGGCTTTTCTTTGCATTTCTACCCAGAGAATCTTTTGCTCCTCTGGGACAGGCGAACTGCCTCTTGTATCACCTTGCAGTCTTCCAAATCTATTGTTTATTCATGTACTTCTTGTCCGGGTCTAGGATTTACAAATCAAAACGTTGACTTTAGTCACCAAAGGCCTTTCTTTTCCTCTTCTCCAGTTTCACCCCTTCCTGGCTCCGTGAGAGCCTCCACTGAATGGGGGAAGGGAGGCGTTCTTTTAAGGAAACACGGGAAAAAACGTCGATTAACGTCGTAAAGTACTATCCTGCCACACGTTCTTTCCATGTTTTGTACAATAAACCAACAAAAGAAGCTGCAGGAAAAAAATCTTGCAGGAATTTTTTTTTATAGAGAAGGTTACACTTTTTTAACACTTTCTGTCCTCTTTTTCTCTTCCTGATGGGAGGACAGCTACTGGCTAATTCTCCTCGAAGCCCTATTCTTTGCTCTGCACGATCAGGAGTGCTTTGTATATATTACCTCATTTCATCCTCACTATGAGGTTATCATCAATCTTGAGAGAGAAAACTGAGACATGAAGAGGTTAAGGGACTTGCTCAAGGCCTCACATCCAGCGACTGGTGAACAGCCCTCAGGATTCAAGGCTGGCAGCTCCTGAAGAGCCTTGCACAGGACGCGAGGCTGCACTGCTCTCCACTGTTACCTGTGTGCCTCGCTTCCACCATCAAGAGGAAAAGGTTCCATTGGCGCACTTGAAGTACAGAGGCAGTACTCACAAATCTGTAGTGAATATTTATTTTTTGAAAAGTCGTTGGTAATTGTGGATATGTTTTTGCAGGTGGCCTGATGTCTGTTATTGAAGGGAAAGACAAGGATCATGATGAAAACCTGACACTGGTTTTGGCTCATTCCTCACAGCAAGCCCAGTTTTCTCACTAAGTTTTGTTGGTCAAAACGGAACCAAGGCCATAAAGTCCGACTCAGCATGAGAAGCACAGCATTTACTCCTGGGTGTTTGCAGATGTCCATGGGGGCATTTAGGAGCAATACCTAGGGGGACAGGAGAACTTTGGGTTGCCTAATTTCATCTCACCTAGTGAACAGTTGATTCTAAGTTCACACACCCATGAAATCACAGCCAGCCTGCAGCTGGGAAAAGAAAGTTCTAGAGGATGAGAAACGACACTGGGGGCAATGCTTCCCATGTGGGCATTTGGATGGATGAACACAAGTTTCCCCAGGATAAGAAGACAGCTGGTGAATTTCTTTGAGAAGCAGCTGGCACAAAGCTGCCACATGCATTGGCTCTCAATACAAATTAGTTTCTGTCTTCCCTCCTTCTTTGGAATGTAGAATTGTGTGTGGTCTGGTTGTAGGAATTTTGTTAAAAAGTTTTCCTTTCTGTATGAGTCTTCTCAGGCTGCTGTAACAAAATTCCACAGACTGGGCAGCTTACAACAGAAATTAATTTTCTCACCGTTCTGGAGGCTGGAAGTCCAAGATCAAGGTGCTGGCAAGATTGGAGTCTAGTGAGGCCTCTTCTCCTGACTTGTAGATGCCGCCTCACTCTGTGTCCTCCCATGCCCTCTCCTCTGCGCCCATGAGGAGAGAGAGAGAGCTCTCTGGTGTCTCTTCCTCTTCTTATAAGGACCCCAGTTCTATTGGATTAGGGTCCCTTATGATCTCATTGAACCTGAATTATCTCCTTAAAGTCCCAGTGTCACTGTGGGGGAGGGCTTCAACATACGGATTTGAGATGAACGCAGTGCAGTTCATAACATGTATTGAGTCCTGTTCTGGGAATAATAATTTCTGAAGAACTTTCAGTCCCTGCCTTAAGGAGCTCCTAGTTTACGGACTGACTCTGTAGCTATTAGAGTAGTAGGATATTCAGTGAGCTGTGGGGACCACTGGAAACAGACCTCTACTTTATTTATTTATTTTTATTGAAGTATAGTTGATTTACAATGTTGTGTTAGTTTCTAGGGTGTAGCAAAGTGATTGGGTTTTATTTATATATATATATATATATATATATATATATATATGTATATATATATTCTTTTCCAGATTCTTTTCCATTATAGTTTATTATAAGATATTGAATATAGTTCCCTATAGAGTAGGACCTTGTTGTTTATCTATTTTATATTAGTAGTTTGTATCTGATAATTCCAAACTCCTAATTTATCCCTCCCCCCATCTTTTTGTCTTTGGTAGCTGTAAGTTTGTTTTCTATCACACCGCTACTTTAAGCGGTAATTCCTTATGTGGCCTTTGCTATGGTTGTTCCTTGAAAAAGCATATTCCACAAATATTCTGGGTGAGCAGTGCCGGAGCTATTTTTTCGGTGTGGCAAAGTTGTACACTGAGGCCCTTAAAGGTATCGATGAGATGAATTTCTGGGAAATCCAAAGCAAGAGCTGGGGGTGAACTTTGGCCACTGGACCAAATTAAACACGGGATTTTCCTGGGCTTCCAAGGTTTTGACCATCTGGGACAACGTCTCTCACACACGCTACACCATTTCCTTGGCCACAGCTACAGGAAACTTAGAGAGGACAGGAAACTTGGCGGAGGGAACGGGGCAAAGTCTTTGGGGCGGGAATATTTGGGGTGGGTGTGGTCACAAGAGGAGGAGGCCACCAGCCCTTCTCACATTACCAGTTACGTGGGAAAAAGGAAACTCTAAAGGAGGTACACCAAACACAGGAAGCTGTATGCTCCACAGACCCAAAGACCTTCAAGCTCTTCACTAGCTGCAACTAAACCTCCACACTGCAGCCCCAAAACATCCTTGAGTTTGACACTCGAGATTGGCCACCGCCCTGCTGGTGAAACTGTCCATAAGCAGTCAAGTAACAAAACCCTGGGGTGCAACTCTGCCCTTGAGCCACTAGGGGGCGCACGGGGCTTCCCTCTCGTCAGAAGAGGAGGAAGGGAAGGACCCGCATTATGGGGGAGTGGCGTTAGGGTGGGGCGTTCAGTGTGGTATTGGGGGTAGCGTTAGAAGCTCTTGCGGGTGTTTTCGTGGGGAAGGGTAGGTGGCCTGTCAAAGATCTAGTTGTTTAAGCAGTAATATGATGTGTATTGACCTTACACAATAGACTAAGCTCTGGGATGTGACCCCCCAAACAAAACCCAGTTCATTGCAAGATAAATAACTGACCTGTGTGAGTGTGTGTGCACCATACAGGAGAGTACTCGATGCACACATACACACACACATGCACAAACAAGACATGCTGTCTGACTTAAATACATTAACACCATGTGTAGATATTGCTTCGGGTCAGAAAATACATTGTGCCCAAATCATGTCATCTTTTCAATATACACCTGGAGAGAAAATGTTGCCCATATTTCAGAAAGCTTTTAAATTTCATTCAATAGTGGTATATCAGCCTAGCCTGCCCAAAGCTAGAAGGATATGAGTCACCAAGTTGGGGATGCTGATCACAGGTAACACCAGATTCCAGTCCCCGAGCCATCCCCTGTCCTCTCCTGGCCCCCTGCACAAATCTGTGGCTCCTAGGCAGAATTTGCCTCTATTCCTCAGTCTCCTGGGGCCTGCCTCCCCAGGTCTCCCAGCCACTGTAACCTGCTTTCTTCTCATACACTTTCTCATATACTAAGTAGAGAACCAATGAAAGCCTTCATTATATTTGGGGTCATGGGATAAAAGGATCAGAATCATGAAGCTAGGTTCCCCCAGAGCATCCTCACTAGGGTTTGCCACCCTTCACCTCATCTGCAGGAGGTGATTGGCATAAGCAGGGGTAGGACCAAGGGCAAGAGCCCTAAGACAGTCATAGGGAAGAGAAGGGAAGGGAAGGGAAGGGAAGGGAAGGAAAGTTTTCTCCCTGTGGGCCAGGTACTGGGCTTGATCCTTTCTGTGTCGCTATCTCATTTAATCTTCACACCAATCTGCAAGTTGTCAGTTATTATCTCCATTTTACAGATAAGGAAACTGAGGATCAGAGAAGCTAAGTACTTTCTAATGTTCATACAGATCTGGGCTTTGAACTAGCATATTTTTCAGTCCTGGCTATAGTGCCACTGTCTACTTTACAAGAACCACCTGAGGACTTCCTCTCTATTCTCCCACTTCCCCATGTAACTGAGGATCTTATGTTGGCAGTGATTACGTGAATGATGATGATAGTAGCTAACTTTTATGGATCACTTACTATGGGCTGAGCAATGCGCTAAGCACCAAGTCTTCATTATCTTCAATTCTCACAATGACTCTACACTGAAATTAGTATTATTATCACTGTTTCAGAGATGAGGTACCCGATGCCTAGGAATTTTAAGAAACTTGCATAAGGTCACACAACTAGCAAGTGAAAGAGAGAGCCCGGATTTGAACCCAAGTCTGTCTCTAAGCTCAAATATTTAAACCACTATGCTTTCCTGTGCATCTTGAGAGCATTTAAGTGTATGGAGACATACTCAGGGCTACAGGACTATCAGAAGATCCTTTAAAAACCTAAAATAATACTTAGCAAAAAGGGGAGCATATCTTTATGTGGCATGGTATAATGATGCAGCTGGAAAAAATGCTTACATGCTAAAGTAAGAAACTTTCTAACTTTCTCTGCTTAGAAAAATAATCAACTATGATTATTTTCATTTATTCTGTTCTTGAATTGGAAATTTCTGGAGTTTGGCTGTAATTAATTGCATAGAAAGTCAGCCTGGGCTGTTGTTGTTTGTCAGGAGCCCCTTTCATCATTTCTATAACCAGTTGATGGACTTACTAGGATCTAGGGGATCTAGTTCATCGGTTTCTGGTTCAGTGAAGGCCTTCAAGTAACCAAGGTTGAAGGAATGAATGGCTATTTTGTTGTCAACTACAAGCATCTGGCTATAAAACAATGAAATAGGGAGTGATCGGGGAAAGTAGAAGTATGGTTAACAACGAATTTGAGTGAACAGGTCTTGACACACTGAACCTGAGTTAATTGATCTGCTATTCTCCTACCTGCAATATTGGGGACGAAGCAGATGAGTCCCTTCTTTTTTTTTTTTTTTTTTTTTGCGGTACGAGGGCCTCTCACTGTTGTGGCCTCTCCCGTTGCGGAGCACAGGCTCCAGACGCGCAGGCTCAGCAGCCATGGCTCACGGGCTCAGCCGCTCCGCGGCATGAGGGATCTTCCTGGAGTGGGGCACGAACCCGTGTCCCCTGCACTGGCAGGTGGACTCTCAACCACTGCGCCACCAGGGAAGCCCGATGAGTCCCTTCTTATCAGCACCTTGAAAAGTGTCAGATTTTAAACCAGATCTCAGGAATTAGTCAATACCCCCCAGAGCAATATTTTTTAAACCTCAGGGTTTGAATATTTCCCTAACAATATTTCCAAGAACAAACAAAATGATGGGTTCATCAACAAGGGTCAGGTGGGTATTATCTGAATATCTGGGATACGAGTAGTTCTGCTATTTGCTAAGCGAGCCTTGAGAAACAGGCACGGATAGGATGGGGGAGCATGGCCACTGCCCCAAGGCAAGAGCCCAAGGAGGAGGACCCACTTTAATTCCCTAGGTGGCAGCAGCCCACAAGGATTTAGAAGTCCCGAAGGGTGGGACATCTCAGGGAAAGCGTACCTTCCGGAGTTGCGAAGAGATGCTGGATTTAATATTGGGTTTAGGGTTCTGAGGTGAGTGGTGAAGAGTGTGGGAATGAGAGGCAATGTAGCACAGCAAGGAGTTAGAATCAGGAAGCCTGCCTCTAAGTCCAGCTCTGCCACTGGCTGGCCATGGGACCTGGGGCAACTCTTTTGTCAACAATCCACCCCCATCAATCATCTTTCTCATCCTCACCCTCATAAATAAATGTGGGGTTGGATGGAGTAATCTCTAAGTACCTTTAGATATTATATGACTCACAATTTGATGATGCCCCTGGCATTTTCACCACATTCTTTACAATGAAAGAACTTGATTACATTGGAGGGAGTTGTGGAGGGAAAGTGTATGTTCTAGAGCGATGCATTATGTCATCTTCTTTTTTTTTTTTTTTTTGTGGTATGCGGGCCTCTCACTGTTGTGGCCTCTCCCGTTGCAGAGCACAGGCTCTGGACACACAGGTTCTGGACGCACAGGCTCAGCGGCCATGGCTCACGGGCCCATCGGCTCCGCGGCACGTGGGATCCTCCCTGACTGGGGCACGAACCCGTGTCTCCTGCATCGGCAGGCGGACTCTCAACCACTGCGCCACCAGGGAAGCCCATGTCACTGTTTTTCTAACAGTGTTTTATGTCCAGAGAATATGCTGACCTTCACAAACTAGGACACTGTTGTTATCCTACCATTGGTGAAGGTGTTTTTTTGTTTGTTTGTTTGTTTGTTTGTGGTCGGTGACATAATGTGGCCCACCTATTGCTCCCTCTCAACTGAACCTTCTTGCAGTCCAGCAGTTGTGCCCAAAAGGGATGGAGATTTTTAGTACTGTTTTCCAGCCGGCTGAGCTGAGGCTATGCCACAATAGTTACGATTTCTTTGTTCTTTTACTGTGTGCCAGGCACTATGCTAAGCCCTGAATATATCTCACATACATGTATCTCTTTTATTCTACCTTCAGGGAGCTTTTAACTATCTTTGTTAAAGATAAACAAACCAACCTCTTAAGCCAAGTTCGCCTTAATAATAGCTAATATGTACAGTACTTATGTCTCAGGCACTATGCTAAGTGCTTTATAGATGTTATCTTATTTAACCCTAAGATAACTCTGTGGATTAGTACTAGTACTTAATATTATTTATAGATGAAAATTGAGGCACAGAGAGGTTAAACAAGTTGCCCAGCGTGACACAAACTGATCCACAGCAGAACCCAGGCAGCCTGGCTCTAGGATTCCCCAAGACACCACGCCTAAAACAGGGCTAGAGATATTGTGTATATTGTTTCTGTTTTTCTTCCACTAGATTAAAATCAGAGTTTTTTTTCCAACTTACTACAGAGACATTCAGATTTAACTTTGTCCTCTTCCTGGGATTTATAATTTAGGAATGTAGTCACAATAACAAATCTTACCACCATCCTGCCAAGACAACGTGACTCTCCCCTGGAGTTTATTTTTACCTATCTACTTATCTACCTATCTTTCAATCAATCATTTCTCTATCTATTTCTCTCTCTCTCTCTCTCTCTCTCTCTCTCTGTGTGTGTGTGTGTGTGTGTGTGTGTGTGTGTGATTGGAAAGTGTGTAGTTGTTAAAAGATGGAGAAATACCATTAGGAGAAAAGAGGCAGATAGATGCTTTTGGCTGCAGGATTGTTTGAAGGGGGAACTTATCAGGGTTCACGAAAAGATATCCATGGCTTGCATGAGTCCTTTATAATGGGGAGCAGAAATGAGAAGCAGTGAAGACACTGTGTCTGAAGTGACAGGGAAT
>NW_006791811.1:3307433-3310034 GCF_000442215.2 Lipotes vexillifer
GGAATGCCAACTGTGGGGTCACAGGTAACCTCAGTTGCTCTTGAGGGAATGTAGCTGGAGTCCAAGGTCACACTGGAGGAGTACTGTAAATGTTCCACGTCAAGGGGGCTGAGGACACTATGCTTCTAAGGCTTTTAATCCTGACAGCGGGAGGATTGGTCCACTTTATAGATGTTTCTTATTTACTATTCTTTGGAGGGATTCCAAACGAATGTCTCCATTTTCGAGATGGAGACATGAGTCTTAGAGTGGTTAAGTGGCTGGCAGGCAGCTCAGCACAGCCGTGTGGAACCAGGAAACTAGCTCAGCATCCGGTCAAGTTACCTTTCCTCCCCATCCTGTTTCCTTTAGCTACGAGCAGATGCAAGTGTTTATGTGATGTCTCTCTGGGGCCAAGGTGACCATAGAATATGTCTTCTGAATATTTTGTTCAGTATTTATTCATCTCTGAGGTGCCCCAAATCCAAATTGGCCATTGGCCATTGACTTCAGTTTCCCCAAAGGGAGGACTGGCTGAACAGCCAAAGGCTTTTATTCCTGAGGAATTTAAATCACAATCTATCTCTGTTCCTCATGGAAGAAACAAGCATAGGCCACTCTCACAACTGTGTGAGCTTATTACTTACATGATACTGCTTGGAGCACACTGTCCCAGTGATTCTTGGCAAATCAACAAAGCTTTTCTCCAGCTTCACGCTGTTTGGCTTTCAACTGTATTAAGACTGAAGACTCACGTTATGTGCTTCCTACACAGAGCCTCTCCCAGAGTAATTCCTTGGAGGACATTGGTAAGAAGACATATTAATCACAGGATCACCTGTAGTGCCAGAAAGGAATAGTGTTGAGAATAAGTACCATTTGAGATCCATCCTTGACTCCCCCGTGTCTTGTCAATACCCTGAACCTTTTGCTTGGGAAGGCGATATTGAAAGGTTTCTGTTGATTTATTCTCTTTTAAGTTCCTGAGGGAAAACTCTTGAGCTCTGGGGAAAACTGACTCACATTCTTCCCTCTAGGAGAGATAGCCTGACTTTCACCCTAAATAAGACATCTTGATTTATACCGGGTGCTTTCGAATGCTTGGCAAAGAAACCTGATTATTTTATCATTTATTATTCTGAAGTGATTGGGGTGTTCCCTTTCAGAAATGCACATTTCTCTGGCACTAGTTTAATAGGTAATAATAAGAAACACTGTTGATACTTGTTCAATGTTTCCTAGTACTACAGGGCTCCTCTGAACACATTGTTTCTAGGAGTTTCCCGACAGCATGTGGGATCTTCCCGGACCGGGGCACGAACACGTGTCCTCTGCTTTGGCAGGCGGACTCCCAACCACTGCGCCACCAGGGAAGCCCGCAACAGCTCTTTTGAGGTAGGTTATTAGAATGTCTAATTTGTTATCTGGAAAATAAAGGTTGGGGAAGTTAAACGACCCACTTAAAGCCACACAGGAGATAAGCAACAGGTGTTCTGACTCCCAAGTCCTGAACGTTCAAATCTGTATAGTGCTGCCAGCCACCAACCTAGATTAAACACACAGATTTCTTTCTATTACCTTCTTCTCTTCAGGGAACAATCACCTCAAGTTCCTGACTGTCCCTGAAAGTCAGTCCCTGGAATAATATGATCCAATTTGGGAAGGTGGGAGGGAAAATTGCACAGCAAACTGACATCATTGGTTAGGTCAGCGGAATGGGATCGGTTAGAAGGTGAGAAGACTCTGAACTTTTAAAGAACTTATAAAAATGAGTGTGTATCTTTTTCATAATTTAGAAAAGTTAAAAAAAGAAGAGAAAAATCTCCAGATGAAACAAAGAAGAGCCACTCGAGATGAAATACGATGTAACTGTCCTCTCTGAGTGACTGCTTACAGGTGAAACACGTAGGAAAGGATCCATGCAGGGAAGAGATGGGAGGCTGAGACAAAGGGAGTTCAGGGGAAGAGGAAGAGAACATCTGCTGGGTGGGGCAGACTTACCTGATACCAGGGAGTACTTTCTTGGGGGCAAAGGCGGAAAGAACTCTTCTCACCTAGAGAAACTAGAGCCATTGACCTGGAAAGTGGATAAGGGGTTGTCACTGAAAACCAAAGCTAAGAAGTGGCTCACAGGGCCCAGGATCTTTACAGAGCTGGCCTGGGGTGCATGATCCTGTCTAGCACACACTGTCTTCGAGGAGTGATGGTCTCTGGGCAGGTCCTCTGGCATTTGGGGAGCAGGGAAGATCAGTGAAGATGGAACATGAGCATTTACGATCTGCTGGTTACCCACTGGCTGCTTCTCCTAACTGGTTAGTTTTAAAATCCTCAACATGAAAGAGGCCTGAATGTTTATTTTGAGGGTCAGGAAGCAAAGGGAGGCTGGGGAGACTGTGTCCTCTGTCACAGCATTTCCTAATGGAAGGGGAAGCTTAAAGCCAGAGTAGGAGGGTTTCCCTGGTGGCTTCCCTGGTGGTTGAGAGTCCGCCTGCCGATGCAGGGGACACGGGTTCGTGCCCCGGTCCGGGAGGATCCCACATGCCGCGGAGTGGCTGGGCCCGTGAGCCATGGCCGCTGAGCCTGCGCGTCTGGAGCCTGTGCTCCACAACGGGAGAGGCCACA
>NW_006791811.1:3310175-3340777 GCF_000442215.2 Lipotes vexillifer
AAAAAAAAAAAAAAAAAAAAAAAAAGCCAGAGTAGGAGATAGAATGGACAATGCCAAAATGGAAGTAAAATCAGGTTGAATCTTTGGGAGTCCTGGGAAAGAAGAATGGAGAACAGAAGGCACCCCCTGCAGAAGGTGCCTGCAGGAGGCCCCCTGACTCTAACAAGCCAACCCCCAGGATCCTTCTGGGGCGAGTGTGAGGGTCAAGCAAGGAGCTGACCACCCAGGAAGCTGGGCCAAGCCAAGTGTCGGATGTTTCTGTGTTTCGTCACTTGGACTCTTCTAGCTCCTGTTTCAGGCTGTTGAATGAGTCTCATCCTATTGCACTGGTCCCAGGGTCCTGCCCAACATCTACCAGTATTTAATAGCACTGAGATGATTTGAAAGAAGTGACTCAGAAACCATTTTATCTCTTATTTTGGTTCAAAGTAGCATTATTTTAGGCCCTTGGGAAGATTCACTGCCCCTAAAATACATATTTTCTCTCTATCCTTGGCCCTCATCTCTGCTCCCTGCTCCCCCCAAAAGAAATCGACACCTATATACATATATTTTTTAAATTAATTTATTTTATTTTGTTTCATTTATTTTTGGCTGTGTTGGGTCTTTGTTGCTGCATGTGGGCTTTCTCTAGTTGTGGCTAGCCGGGCTTCGTTGCGGTGCGCGGGCTTCTCATTGCGCTGCACAGGCTTCTCATTGTAGTGGCTTCTCTTGTTGTGGAGCACGGGCTCTAGGTGCACGGGCTTCAATGGTTTTGTCACGCAGGCTCAGTAGTTGTGGCTTCCCGGCTCTAGAGCGCAGGCTCAGCAGTTGTGATGCACGGGCTTAGTTGCTCTGCGGCATGTGGGATCTTCCCAGACCAGGGCTCAAACCCGTGTCCCCTGCATTGGCAGGCGGATTCTTAACCACTGCACCACCAGGGAAGCCCAAAACCTATATTTTTAAAGTTAAAACTATATATTTTTTTGCTTATGACTTTAAGCTTGGTTAATGAAACTGCTGCTTTTCGGTATTATCTACCAAAGATAGAGTCATTGTTACTGTTTGCTTAAGGCTCTAAGGTTTACAAAATACTTGTGAGAGGTTAAATCAGTCCCTAAGGTTGTGAGGTTGTGAGAGGTTAAATCAGTCCCTAAGGTAACAGGACTAGGACATGGTGGACCCAGGATTTCAACACAATTAGACTCCAAATATCAGACATTTCCCACTACACCAGTCTACTTATTTATAGGTGGAAAGTGATTACTGTGGTCGGTACTATCTGGGCTCTGGAACCACATGCTAGGTTGGGTCCAAATGCCAATGCCACCATTGACGATTGGATGATCTTAGGTAAGTCACTTAGCATCAATTACATCAATTTCCTTATCAGTAAGCTGGTGATGCAATACTGTTGCCCACCTAATAGGGTTGGTTGAGGATTAAATGAGTTAATCCATATAAAACTCTTTGAGCAGTTTCTGGAACATAGGGCACATGTAAGTACTTGGTATTATTAAGAAATCTCTACTTCCAAGACACTTTGTGGTTAAATAATCTTGTTCTCTATTTATCTCATGGAGATAAATACTCTTGGAGAGTAATGGGGAAGAAAAATAGCTGCTTCCCTGATAGATACACTGGGCTGAACCCCTGGAACTTTCTATAGATTCTCCTCCAGGCTTAAGACATTAACCTGTGGAATTATAGACCTTCTGGGCTGGAAGTGACCTCAGACAAGTCTCTTGCTCTGAGGAGGAGGCTGGAGTCCAGAGGGTCCCACATCAAACTGGTATCCGAGCTGTTTCCTGACTTCTAATCTAGTGCTCTGGCTTTGAGCTACAGACCGTAGACATGGCACCTTTTTTTTCAACTTGAAGGCAGCCTTCTTGTTCCTTAGGAAATAGACACATTTGCCCTGCAAAGCCAGTTTGAAATCAAGCGGGCAATTGCCATAACAACACGTGTTTGTTTGTTTGTTTGTTTAAAAGGTGATTACTGAGTAAAAGCTACAGTTAGATTTTTGAGAAAGAGCCTATTTTAGGTGCTTTTTAAAGAAGTAGGAAAAATATT
The DNA here is from genome assembly GCF_000442215.2 of Lipotes vexillifer. Classification (NCBI taxonomy): domain Eukaryota; kingdom Metazoa; phylum Chordata; class Mammalia; order Artiodactyla; family Lipotidae; genus Lipotes; species Lipotes vexillifer. The sequence continues at coordinate 3,312,228 of NW_006791811.1, forward strand.
CTGTGAATTAAGGCTCTAAGCAGAGAAAGACAATTTAATCACATTGTTTTGTTTTATTTATTTACCTTCAAGGTGATCAGAGGAAGAAAATAGAAATGGAGGCTTTAACCAAACAAATGTAAGGAAAAAACTTACTCTGAGATTGAAACAGAATTGAAATTGACATTTCTGGCCACCAGAAAAGCTCTTAAGAAAAGGGAAAAAAATATTTCCCATCCTATCCTCTGATAGAAATGGTAACAAGCTTTTATTCATTTGAGACATTTTTCTTAATGCCATTAAAATACAAGTCAGTGATTAGACTTTCAATCCGTGTACTTTAATGTATGGGTGATAAAACGAACCATGTTGTCATGCAGCTGTTTCATCAAAAATAAGGAAACATGTAGATCACTTGTGAACAAGATTCTAGTTTTCTCAAATTGGGATGCGAGGCAGAGACTTAAAAGGCAGAGGCATAGCTGGCTCCCAAGGAGCCCCTGCAAAACGTACAAACCTTCAAAAAAATGACAGGTTCCCCAGTCTGAACGTGAGGGCATCTGCTTATGTGATCTGGAAAAGAGATCCTCTCCACAGTTTCCCTCGAGGGAACAGAATTTAAATTGTAGACGAATCATACAAATTAAGGGCAGTGGTTATTTTTCTGAGTCTTATGACGGGCTCTATTTTTTTAGTCATACCCAGACTAGCTAACCAGGGTATGAGCAGGCCTACCCCTAACTTATGTAGGACCTGGGCCTCAATGCAAACAGAGGCCCACATACCAGGACACTCAATATTTACAAGTAATAAATTAAGCTAACCTACTGCTAAACAAAATATATCCTATTTTCTTACCTGGACAAATATATCCTCTTGTCTCTTGTCCTAGGATATGGGTGTTTCTGGAGGGGAGTTTGTTGTCTTTCCTGAGAGAGGCTAAATACAAGCACTGGGACTGGTCTGTAGCTAAATTAGCAAATATATTACTTTAACGGAATGATCATGATTTAAAATATGCTAATTCTGTTGTCTGACCATGGATCAGGCTACAGGTTGCAGTTTTTAGTTTGGTTACTACCTACATGTGTATGAAGGTCTAGGGTTTCTTAAAGGTGGCAGCATTTACATTTTCATCAGGATAATTCTACATTATATGGGACTCTCCTGAGCATTGTAGGAATTTTAGCATTCCTGACCCTTTCCCATTAAATGCCAACAGAAGACCTCAGCCATTGACAAGTAAAAGTGTCCCAACTTGGTTTCAGATGCCCCCTGAGGGGGTAATACCACCCTGGTTTATAACTTCTGGTAGACTGTATAGTCAATATTTTCTATCAACTGCAATGGCTAGCATTTATTAAACACTTCCTATATATAGAACACTCTCTTGGGCTCTAGGTTGAAACTAGAGGCTTGATCTGGTGATATTATCTTGTCAGTAGGATCACTAGGATACCTAAGCAGACGGTGTGAAAATTATCACTTCTTAAATGTGTATTGTCTTAAATCTGTATTGTCACAATGGCATGGAGCCCTATAGTGATAAACCAAACTTTTAAGAGCATCGATATTTTCGTCATCCTATATTTGGTTTGTAAGGAATATACTTGTGGGTTTTCATTACAACTGTTGTGTTAGTCTTTTGGGTAGCAAGAAATAGGCACTCACTCAATTCACTTCAAATCATAGGAGATTTATTGTGAGGATACTCTTGGGCATAAGTTGATCAGACCACCAGCCCTATGGCCAGGCCCCATGGGAACCCAGGAATAGTTGCTCGATCAGGCCTCAGAGGGAGAGGAGGAAACAGAGTTTGTGAACAAGGAGGTCATCGGGGTCCAGTGCAGTTCTAGAGGCTGGGTCACCTGGACATCCCCTCAGCACCTGGAGTTGTCAGTCCCGACTGACGTGCTCAGCAGTTGGAGGGACTCAGCTGTCTGACTCTGTTGTTTATCCTCCAACCAACCACCTCCCTCTCCAGCGTGTGTGTCCTTTAGCTTCTGCTTACTCACGGCTCCCTTTTGTTCTTGTTCTTCTTGTTCCCCTCATCCTCTTTTCTTCCTCCCCCCACACCCCACCTCTTCCTCCTTGTCCTTCCTTAATGCCTTCTGCCTCCTAATATCTTCTGGTTCCTCTATAGCTTTTACTTATTCACGTCTTCTATCAACTCATGACCTCTGCTGTTTCTTGGCCTTTGCTACCATCTTCTCTCTGCATGTCTTTCTGCTTCACCACTCCTTCCCATGCCTCACATTCAAATTCTGAAGAAAAACAATCAAATTGGTCCAGATAGTCACTATCATTTGTTAGGGACAGACCTCTCATGCAGAGTTTGAGCTGTTCTTTGGCTCAAGGAGAGGTACAGAAAATGGCCATCAGGGACCTCTCTGGGGCTACTGCCCTCTTCTGTAAGTGTGGTGTGTATCTAAGGCTGGCAGACAGCCCTCCAGTATGTGAAGTGTTATAGCATGAGAAGGTGCTTTACAATGCGGAAGGAAGAAATAAATACTATGAACAAAGTGTGGAATAGTAGGAAAATCCTATTTACAGGACGCTGAAACTTGGGTTTAATTTATTGTTCTTGTTTTTTTCGAGTTAAAAACAAGAAAATTATCTTTTTTTTCTCCTTTAAAGTCATTACGTATAATTTGACCACGAAAGACCTGGGTGACCTTAAGCAATTGATTTAAGTGGTCTGAACTTCAGCACCTACACAAGGGGCTGCACTTCACAGAGCACCAAGTGACGTTCCCCTGAGATTACAGCTGCAAAAGGGCTTTGTGTGTGTGAACACTGCAAATGATGCTTACTCTTTTTCTACTTTAAAAACGTGTGTAGAATTAACACACATTATTCAGTAATATGTCCCAAGTCCTTTAAAATCCCCACCCCTCAGTGTAATCTATCCCTCCTATTGGTATTCCTCTGTGCTTCAGTTGGGCAATTTTACACAGATCGCATGTATGTCTCCTGGACAGACAAGTCATGTGGGAACTGGAATCTCACCGACAATCTCTAGAAAGTGGAATTCAGTAGGAGGGTCTCCGGGACACTGTCCATGGGGCTTTTCCAGGAGGATTTCTATATGGTGGTTTCACCCTCTTGCGACCCTGGGCACAAGTCCTGAGCATGGGCTCCTAGAATGGCTTCAGGAGGATCCCAGTCATCCCATGCTTGGGGTGCAGTGGTCCGGCCTCAACCAGGAGGGAAACAAACATAAGCACAGAAGGACACTCCAACTCCCCGACAGACGCTCCTCTAAAGAAAATAGACAAGGCGAGAAGGAGTCACTGCCAAAGGATCTTCAGCACCAGTTCCGTTGCAAAATCCAATCTCATGTTTGTGATTTATAACCCTCCTAGTGTGAGGGACTCAGACTTTCATGCCTGGAAAGGAAAATGATTCTTTGGCCTGAGACATCACTGTGCACAGTGACATAGGGACAGGAGGGGAACTAAAGAGCAAAGCTTGTGGATACATTAACTGTGCGCCAGGGTTGGTTTTGCTGCTGTGATTCTCAGCGTTCCATTTCTAAATGATGATTCTCAAATTGGGAATGTGGTCTAGGGTGCTTTATTTAAGAGATCTGTGGTCATAATCTGAAAATAGTTGGCTGTGAGATATGTCGGAACCTCCACGTATTTCTCTGTACGTTCTCTGACACTCCTCCCAGTGAGAGGTAGGGTCTCTTCCCTTTCTCCTTGAATCCAGGCTGCCTCTGATTGCTTTGGGCAGTAGAACATGGCAGGAGTGATGCTGTGCCAGTTCTAGACTTAACCTTTAAAAGGACTGGCAGCTTCTATTGTGGTTTCTTGGTTCCCTTGGCTCTCGTGTAGGAAATATGACTAACCTGCTGGGGGAACCATGTAGAGAGGCCCTGAGACTGCATGCAAGGGGAGAGGAGACCCACTGAGTCAGCCTCCCAGTTCTCTTGCACCCTCCAACCCAGCCCAGCTGCTAGTTGGACACCACCAAGTGGCCCCAGTTGACACCGTGCGGGGCAGAAGCCTTGTCCAACCAAACGTTGCCCAAATTCCTGACCTACAAAAGCATGAGGTATCATAAGACGGTGGATGATTTCAGCCACTAAATTTAAGGTGGATTTTAAATGTAACAACAGATAGCCGAAATATTCACAATAGCAAGAAAGCAAGCTGGGGTGGGCTCGGACCTGAGGGAAGGGCATAAAAAAAGCCAGAGACCACTGGATGAGTCATAAGGGGACTACCCCATTTGGGGGGTGGGTATCAGGGCTGGGGCGATGGGGCGTCAAAATGCCCCAAAGTTCAATTAACCGTGCATCTACAGGGGCTTCGAAAATTCAAGATCCATTTAGGCAGTGACAGGGTCAAGGGTGGCAGAGCACGAGATTCTAAAAGGGGCCAAGTTGAAAGTCAGGTGGTGCGAGCAGTGGGGTTCCTTGTCTGCCGTCTGGTTTGTGCAGGGCCGGCCCCAAAGGAAGAGAGAGTAAGTGGTGGGAAGTGTTCCAGAGCCTCAGATGAACAGCCTGGAAGTCAGAACAGAATCCACCCCCCGAGGGTACTTAGAGGACAAATGGAGAGAGAAACTCAATCATGTGACCACGAAGATGGGGGAGAACTCCCAGTGGAGGCTGTGCTCAGTGGCCCTGGGGTGCCTTCAATGCCTCCACGTCAGACCTGGGAAACTCTGAAGTAAAACTGAAGAGAAAGGTAGTGAGTTTTGCAGAAGTGACTGCCCGTCAGTGTATATATGTGTATGAACAGACACATAGATAGATAGATACAAATATTATCTTATAATTCTTAGGGTCTCGGGAGGAAACAGTGCACTTGAACAGTGCACTTTTGACTGAAAAGTCTTGAGTGAAGAAATAATTTACAGATGTGTGGGCAGGTGTACAGAAAAGAATTAACAGAGTGGACTGCTATCCTTAGACAGGCCTGCTTGCAAAGGTGGCCCTTGGTTGGCATCTGGGAACTTGGATTTGGGGAGGGTTGCCACTATTCCGTGATAAGAAAGGCTCATCGTGCCTAAACTCTTTGTGCAAACTGTATGGTTTATGCCAAACGCCTGATTTCCCTCTAGGAGTCTGGCATTCTGGTATATGCAGAGGGGGGCTATGTGACCAGCCTCCAGGAAAAATCTTGGGCACTCAGCCTCTAATGAGCTTTCCTGGCAGGTAACATTTCACACAGGCTGTCACAACTCACTGTGGGAGGAATTAAGCAGGTCTTGTGTGACTCCACTGGGATAGTCCTCTTGGAACTTGTGTCTGGTTTCTTCCAGACTTCACCCCACGTACATTTTACCTTTGCTGACTTTGCTTTGTATTCTTTGGCTGTAAGAAATCTTAGCCATGAGTATTAATATATGTTGAGTCATATGTGTCCTCTCAGTGAATCATCTAACCGGAGGGTGGTCTTAGAGAACTGCCCCCTCACCCCCACCAACATATCAGGTTCAAGAAAACATTAAGGAAAGGTGAGGCATCCAGTGACTAGCAACAGTGGGGATTCATTACCACCCTTAGACCTGGAGGCAGTAACCAGAACCTGGCGAGAGCTGTAGCTGTAGAAAGGAGACACTTCACAAGAGCTGAGGCCTTGGGAGAGAAACACTGACCAAACACATCCGTACCTCTCTCTCCTCCTGACCTGTGGGCCTGCTGGTGCCTCCCACTGGACACACCCTACCAGAAGCCAGAGGGCGAGGGAGCCTGGCGAAAGCCTTCTGGGGCACAGCGCAGGAGAGAGAAGGTGAAGAATGGGTCTGAGGGGGCACACAGAGAATAACTTATTTTGAAATGTTTAAAAGCAAGTAATTTTTAACTGTTCCTGAGCTAAGTTGCTAAGTTAGCTTGTTACTGAAGCGCAATATTTTACAACATTGCATTACTCAACAGTCCTGGATGAATCCTCATTGCACATGTAGAATAAAGTCCAAATTCCGTAGCATGGCATTTCAAGGCCCCTCTTAATCTAGCCCAAGATCCCAGCTTTATCTCCCACAGCACTGCTTACTCAGCCCACAGCTGAATGCATTTCACACTCCTGGCCCACCACCACTAGCCATTGCTTTAATATGGCGGCATTCTCCAGCCTTCATACTTTGTTTCCTCCTCCTTGTTCTTTGTACGCCCATTCCTTGTTACTTCTGCTCAGTGAAGCTGGGTCATGTCCTCCTTTACCAGCCCCCTCAGTGTCCAGGGCAGAGGCCCCAGGCACCACCTAGGAGTGCCCAGCTGAGCCCTGCCTTATGAACTTGTCTTCACACATTGGTTTCCCTTGTGTGGTGACCAGCTTCGAGCTGTTACTCTGGTGCTACTCTAGTACCCTGACTATGCTGCATACTTACCTGCCCCTTTGGATCAACGCCCAACCAATGCAGGCTCCAGACCTGTGCTTCTGCAGACCCCAGAGAAGGTGCTGGGACTTTACCCACTGGGCCTGGAGTGACACCGTCCCCTGCTCCTTGGAGACTGACATTGGATATTGCGCATATGTTCATTTCTTCACTAGTTTATGATCCTCTTGAAGACAGTGACTGTTGCCGATTCATTTCTACACTCTCCACATTGGTTAGTACAATGACTTGTGCATAGAGGGTGTTCAGTATACATCACTGAAATGAATTAATTGGAATAAAAATAAACTGAATAATACCAATTTTTTTAACCTTCTAATCTGTCACTTTTGGAAAGTGACAGGAAAATAGATTGTTCCAGTTTCTAGTTTTGAACCTGGAAGCCCTAAGAAATAAGGAGAAAATGAATCTTCTCTGAAGGAGGACTTTTTCTGTACCCTGGAGGTTTCATCTCTGAGAGATAAAAATTAGTCAGCCATTTTAGAAGGAAGGAAAGGATTCTGTGATATGACCTCCCCTTCCACATACAGACAAACTAATACACAAGGCTAAGACTTGCAATTTTAATGGTAAAGTCAGGTTTTTCAATTTTTAAATAAGAAATTAGTTTAGAATTATTATCAATGATTTAAATTCATTCTGGAAGCAGTTCTATGTGTGCATGGACCTTGCTTTCTTCTTTTCCTAAAGCCATGTAGAACAAAAGCTTGATTAGAAATAAATTTTTAATATTCCAATAGGTCGACATCACAAAGAAGTGGTATCCTAGCAACGAGAAGTGAGACAGTGGGGTGAGTAGATACAAACTGTGGATAGATATTCCGCCTAGGATTTTTCAGAGGCAATTGATAAGGTGACCAGCTCATGGACATGGCTGATCATTAAATTATGTTCTTGAATAAAAGATCCAGTGGGGAGAAATTTTTCACTTAATTTGGCTAAGTCTTATGGCTTTATACTTTTTAGAGAGTTTTTGAATAAGCTATTCTGAAATTTGTCCATTTAAATTTTCCATAGGATTTTAGGAGATAAACCAAAATTTAATTCTTCTGCACACTTAGCTCTGTAGGATCTGTCTAAAGAACCACTTCCATAAGGAAAATGTAGTGAGCTTTGTCAAACAACAAACAATAATCTCTGTGGTGTAGTTAACAGCACTGGGCTGTAGACTTTCAATTTCTTTTAAAACACAAATCAAGTATTTACCTGATTTATTTTAACTTGACTATACATATTAGAAATGGTAAGTATGCTTATAATCCTCTGGAACCTCTGGGATAGTTTTATAAACTATTACCACACTCTAGCTATTGAGTTTTCTTTGCCAACACAGTCAGTTATTTTTTTACAACAGCTTTATTGAGACATAATTCATATATCAAAAGATTCATCCTGGGCTTCCCTGGTGGCGCAGCGGTTGAGAATCCGCCTGCCAATGCAGGGCACACGGGTTTGAGCCCTGGTCTGGGAAGATCCCACATGCCACGGAGCAACTAGGCCCGTGAGCCACAACTACTGAGCCTGCGCGTCTGGACCCTGTGCTCCGCAACAAGAGAGGCTGCGACAGTGAGAGGCCCGCGCACCGCGATGAAGAGTGGCCCCCGCTCGCCACAACTAGAGAAAGCCCTTGCACAGAAACGAAGACCCAACACAGCCAAAAACAATAAATAAAATTTAAAAGATTCATCCTTTAAAGCATATAATTCAGTGGTATTTAGTATATGCACAGAGTTGTGCAGCCTTCAACACTAATTTCAGAACGTTTTCATCTCCATACAAAGAAACTCCATACATATTAGCAGTCATTCCTCATTGTCGCCTCCAACCAGCTCCTAGCAACCGCGATCTTTCGTTTCTATGGACTTGCCTATTCTGGACATTTCATATGAACGGACTTTGCACAGAAAGACCCAACACAGCCAAAAACAATAAATAAAATTTAAAAGATTCATCCTTTAAAGCATATAATTCAGTGGTATTTAGTATATGCACAGAGTTGTGCAGCCTTCAACACTAATTTCAGAACGTTTTCATCTCCATACAAAGAAACTCCATACATATTAGCAGTCATTCCTCATTGTCGCCTCCAACCAGCTCCTAGCAACCGCGATCTTTCGTTTCTATGGACTTGCCTATTCTGGACATTTCATATGAACGGACTTATACAATACGTAGCTTTTGTGTTCGGCTTTTTTCACTTAGTAAATGTTTTCAGTGTTCATCCATGTAGTATGTATTAATATTTCATTTCTTTTTATTGTTGAATAATTTTCCATTGTATTGATATACCACATTTTGTTTTTGCATTCATCAGCTGATGGCCATTTGGGTTGTTTCCAACCTTTTGCTATTGTGCATAGTGTTTCTGAACTTTAGTGGATACGTTTTTGTTCAAACACCTGTTTTAAATTATATTGGGTATATACCCAGGTATGGAATTTCTAGGTCATGTGGTAATTCTCTGTTTAACATTTGAAGAGCTGCCAAACTGCTTTCCAAAACAGCTGCACCATTTTACCATTCCCAGAGCTATGTACGAGGGTTCCAATTTCTCCACATTCTCACAAATGCTGTCTTTTGTTTAGTATAGCCATCCTAGTGTGATGTGAAGTGGTGTCCTAGTGCAGTGTTGATTTGCATTTATCTAATGACCAAGGAAGATGGGCATAATTTCAAATACTTATTGGTCACTTGTAGCTCTTCTTTGGAAAAATGTCTATTAAAATCTTTTGTCCGTTTGTAATTTGTTTGTCTTTATTATTGCATTGCAAGTGTTCTTTAAATATTCTGGGAACGAATCTCTTATCAGATATATAATTTGCAAATATTTTCTTCCATTCTACGGGTTGACAAAAAAAGACTATTTTTTAGAGCAATTTAAAATTCACAGCAAAATTGAGCAGAAGTGCAGAGAGTTCTCATATATACCCTGTCCCCGTACATGCACAGCCTTCCTATCAACATCCCCCTGTTCCATAGTGGAACATTTGTTACAGTTGATGATCCTACACTAACCCATAATTGTCACTCAAGGTAGATAGTTCACATTAGCATTCACTCTTGGTTTTGTACGTTCTGCGGTTTTTGTTTTGTTTTGTTTTGTTTTGTTTTGTTTTGTTTTTGCGGTACGTGGGCCTCTCACTGTTGTGGCCTCTCCCGTTGCGGAGCACAGGCTCCGGACGCGCAGGCTCAGCAGCCGTGGCTCACGGGCGCAGCCGCTCCGCGGCATGTGGGATCTTCCCGGACCGGGGCACGAACCCGTGTCCCCTGCATCGGCAGGCGGACTCTCAACCACTGCGCCACCAGGGAAGCCCTTGTTTTGTTTTTTGACCATGCCACACAGCATGCAGGATCCTAGTTCCCCAACCAGGGCTCGAACCCTCACCCCCTGCATTGGAAACACGGAGTCTTAACCACTGGACCGCCAGGGAAGTCCCCATTCTATGATTTTTGACAAATATATACATGTATCCACCACTGTAGTATCATATAGAATAGTTTCACTGCCCTAAATACTCTTCACTCTAGCTACTCATCCCTCCCTTGCCTCTTCCCCCCAGTTACCATTGATCTTTTTACTGTCTTTATAGTTTGCCTTTCCCAGAATGTCATACAGTTAGAATCATACAGTATGTAGCCTTTTCAGATTGGCTTCTTAATAATATGCATTTAAATTTCCACTATGTCTTTTCATGGCTTGATAGCTCATTTCTTTTTAGTGTTGACATATATTTTGTGTTTTTTTGTTTGTTTGTTTTGGTTTGGTTTGGTTTTTTTTTCGGTACGCGGGCCTCTCACTGCTGTGGCCTCTCCCGTTGCAGAGCACAGGCTCCGTACGCGCAGACCCAGCGGCCACGGCTCATGGGCCCAGCCGCTCTGTGGCACGCAGGATCCTCCCGGACCAGGGCACGAACCCGCGTCCCCCGCATCGGCAGGCGGACTCCCAACCACTGCACCACCAGGGTTGTTATCTGGATGCACCACAGTAATTTATCCATTCACCTGTTGAAGGACATCTTGGTTACTTCCAGGTTTTGGTGACTGTGCTGTAAACATCTGTGAGCAGGCTTTTGTGTGGACATAAGTTTTCAGTTCCTTTGGGTAAATACCAAGGAGCACAGTTACTGGATCGTATGGTAAGAGTATGTATAGTTTTGTGAGAAACTGTCTTGCAAAGTGGCTGTACCATTTAAAATTCCCAGCATCAATGAATGAGAGTTTCTGTGGCTCCACATCCTTGCTAGCATTTGGTGTTGTGACTATTTTGAATCTTTGCCTTGGTTGACTTCTCACTCTCTTACTGGTGCCCTTTAAAGCACAAATTTTTTTAATTTTGATGCAGTCCAATTTATCTATTTTTATTGTTGTTGCTTGTACTTTTGGAGTCATATATAAGAAACTATTGCCTAACCTAAGGGCATGAAGATTTACTCCTATGTTTTCCTCTAAGAGTTTTATTGTTTTAGCTCTTACTTTTAGGTCTATAATCCATTTTGGGTTATTTTTTTATATTTGTGTGAGGTAGGGGTCTAACTTCATTGTTTTGCGTGTGGATATCTAGTTGTCTCAACACCATTTGTTGAAAAGATTATTCATTTCTGGTCTTGGCATTCTTATTGAAAATTAATTGATTATAAATGTAAAGGTTTACTTCTGGATTCTCAATCTATCCTTATGCCCATTCAACACTGCCTTGATTACCGAATCTTTGTCTTAAGTTAAAAAAATTTTTTTTATTGAACTATAGTTGATTTATAATGTTTCCAGTGTACAGCAAAGTAATTCATATAAATGTGTGTGTGTTTGTATATATATATATATATATATATATATATATATATATAAAGTTTTGAAACCATGAAGTATAAGTATTCCAATAGTTTTTTCAAGATTGTTTTGGATATTCTAGGTCCTTGAAATTTCCATATATAGATGGTGGTTTTTTCAACTTTACAATGGTGCAAAATCAATACTCAGTGAAAACCATACTTTGAATTTTGATCTTTTCCCAAGCTAGGAATATGCAGTATGATACTCTCTTGTGATGCTGGGCAACTGGCAGCGAGCTGCAGCTCCCAGTGAGCCACATGATCACAAGGTAAACAACCGATATACTTATAACCATTCTGTGCTCACACAACCGTTCTGTTTCTCACTTTCAGTACAGCATTCAATAAATTACATGAGATATTCAACACTTTATCATAAAATAGGCCTTGTGTTACATGATTTCGTTCAACCGTAAGTTAATGTAAATGTTCTGAGCACGTTTAAGGTAGGCTAGGCTAAGCTATGAGTCCAGTAGACTAGGAGTACTAAATGCATTTTTGACTTATGGTATTTTCAACTTATGATGTGTTTATCAGGACAAAACCCCACTATAAGTCAAGGAAGATCTTTAAGTTTTAGAATAAGCATGTCATTTGCTACAAAAAAAGTACATTGGGATTTTGATTAGGAATACATTGAATCTACAGATCAATTTGGGAAAAAACTGACATACTAACAATGTGTTCTCTGATCTATAAAGATGATATATCTCTCCATTTATTTAGATCATCTCCAGAATATTTGGTAGTTTTCAATGTGTAGGTTGTGGACATAATTTTTAAAATATATTTCTAAGTATTTCATTTTTTTGCATGGTATTAGGAAAATAATAGACACATAGATCAGTGGAACAGAATAGAGAGCACAGAAGTAAACCCACACAAAAATAGTCAACTGATATTTGACAAAGGAACAAAGGCAATTCAATGGACAAATGGTGTTAGAACAATTGAACATCCATTTGCAAAAAAATGAACTTAAACACAGACCTACACTTTTCACAAGCATTAACTCAAAGTTGATCACAGACCTGAATGTAAAGTACAAAAGTACAAGAGTTCTTGAAAAAGTAGGAGAAAATTTACAGTCTTGGGTTTGGTAATGAGTTTGTAGATATAACACCAATAGAAATGAAAGAAAAAATTATGAATTAAACTTTCTTAAAAATAAAAACTTCTCTTCAAAAGACACTGTTAAGAGAATGAAAAGACAAGCCACAGACTGGGAGAAAATATTTGCAAAACACATATCTGTTAAAAGGCTTGCATACAAAATATATAAAGGACTCTTAGACTCAACAATAAGAAAGCAAACAATCTAATTAAAAAATTGTGAATAGACACTTTGCCAGAGAAGACACACAAATGGCAAATAAGCATACAAGGGCTTCCCTGGTGGCACAGTGGTTGAGAGTCCGCCTGCCGATGCAGGGGACACGGGTTCGTGCCCCGGTCCGGGAAGATCCCACATGCCGTGGAGCGGCTGGGCCCGTGAGCCATGGCCGCTGGGCCTGCGCGTCCGGAGCCTGTGCTCCACAATGGCAGAGGCCACGACAGTGAGAGGCCCGCGTACCGCAAAAACAAAACAAAATTTTCAAATATACTGAAAAGATTAAAGAATTGTATACTGTACAATGCTGTTTAATTGTACATTGAATACTCATATACCCAACATTTAGTTTCAGACACTTAAATGCTTCACATACATATTATAAGTTAGAATCCAGTGTTTTTATGCTTATCTGTTTAAGATAAAGTTTACATACAGTGAGGTGCACAAACTTAAGTTTGTATTAGCTTCCTAGGGGTGTTATAACAAATACTGTAAACTATGTGGCTTTAAACAACAGAAATTTATTCTCTCTTAGTTTTGGAGGCTACAAGTCTGACATCAAGGTGTTGGTGAGGTTGCCTTCTTTTGGAGGCTCTGAGGAAGAATCTCTTTCAAGCCTCTCTCCCAGCTTCTTGTAGCATTCCTTGGCTTGTAGTTACATTACTCCAATCTCTGTCTCTGTCATCACATGGCATTCTCCCTGTGTTTTTCTGTATGCCTGTGTCTATACATGGTCTTCTTGTAAAAACACCAATCATTGGATGTAAGGCTACTCTAATCCAGTATGACCTCTTCTGAACTTGATTACATCTGCAAACCCCTTTTTTTCCAAGTAAAATCATAGTCACATGTACTGACAGTCAGGACTTCAATATATCTTTTGGGGGACACAGTTCAACCCATGATAAAGTGCATAGCTTATTCCATGAGATTTCACAAGTGCATATACCTGTGCAGCTGAAATCCTTATTAAGATATACAGTTGCCCTTCCTTTTCTGTAGTTTCCTTTTCTGTGACCTAGATCAACCACGATCTGAACATATTAAATGGAAAATTCCAGAAGTAAACAATTCATAAATTTTAGAGCTGGTCTGTTCTGAGTAGCATGATGAGATCTTGTGCTGTCATCCTGCTTCATCCTGCCCTGGTTGTGAATCATCCCTTTGTCCAGCATATCCCACCCATTAGTCACTTAGTAGCTGGCTCAGCTACCAGAGGGACTGTCAGGTAATGCAGTGCTTATGTTCAAGTAACCCTTCCTTTACTTAGTAGTGGTCCCATAGCACAAGAGTAGCGATGCTGGCAATTTGGATATGCCAAAGAGAAGTCGTGATGTGCTTCCTATAAGTGAAAAGGTGAAGGTTCTCAACAATAAGAAAAAAAATCTTATGCTGAGATTACTAAAATCTACGATAAGAATGAATCTTCTATCTGTGAAATTATGAAGGAAAAAGAAATTCATGCTAGTTTTACTGTTGCACCTCAAACTGCAAAAGTTACGACCACAGTGTGTGATAAGTGCTCAGTTAAGATGGAAAAGGCATTAAATTTGTACAATAAGATATTTTGAGAGACCACAGTCACATAACTTTTATTACAGTATATTGTTATAATTGTTCTATTTTTATTATTAATTTTTCTTGTTAATCTCTTACTGTGCCTAATTTATAAATTAAACTTTATCATAGGTATGTATGTATCAAAAAAACCATAGTATATAGAGCAGCAATCCCCAACCTTTATGGCACCAGGGACCGGTTTCGTGGAAGACATTTTTCCACGGACAGTGGGGAGGGACGGTTTCGGGATGATTCAAGCGCATTACATTTATTGTGCACTTTATTTCTATTATTATTACATTAATACATAATGAAATAATTATACAACTCACCATAATGCTGACAGGAGGCGGAGCTCAGGTGGTAACGTGACAGAAGGGGGGCTGTAAATACAGATAAGGCTTCACTCGCTCAGCCGCCGCTCACCTCCTGCTGTGCGCCCTGGTTCCTAACAGGCCAGGGACCGGTATCGGTCCGTGGCCCGGAAGTTGGGGACCCCTGATATATAGGGTTTGCTACTGTCCATGGTTTCAGGCATCCACTGGGGTTCTTGGAATGCATTCCTCTTTGGTAAGGGGGACTACTATACAACATTACCTCTATCCCCCCAAATTCCCAGTCCCTTCCCAATCAATCCTCACATTCACTCTATCCCAAAGACAAACCAGAGGGGTTTTTTTTTCAACCATAGATTCATTTCGCTTGTTCTAGAACTTCATATAAAAAGAATCACATGGTATGTGCCCAGCTTCTTTCACTCAGCATGTGTTTGAAATTCATCCACTTTGTGTGTATAGTTTGTTCCTTCTTATTGTTGAGTAATATTTTATTACGTGAATATGCCACAGTTTGTTTATCTATTATCCTGTTGGTAGAGATCCAGGCTATTTCCAATTTCTGGCTATTATAAAACTGCTAAGAACATTCTTGAGACATATGCTTTCATTTCTCTTGGGTACTGTATTAGCTTTCTATTGCTGCTTTAACGAATTACCACAAACTCAGAGGGCTAAACAATACAATGTATTATCTTACAGTTCTGCGGGTCAGAGATCCAACACAGGTCTCACTGGGCTGAAATGAGGGTGTTGGCAGAGCTGTGCCAGACTCCCTTTTGGAGTCTTTAGGGGAGAATCTGTTTCCTTACCTCTTCCAGCTTCTGGAGGCCACACACCTTCCTTGGTTCACAGCTCCTTTTTCCACCTTCAAAGCCAGTAATGTTGGGGCTTCCCTGGTGGTGCAGTGGTTAGAATCCGCCTGCCAATGCAGGGGACACAGGTTCGAGCCCTGGTCCGGGAAGATCCCACGTGCCGTGGAGCAACTAAGCCCGTGCACCACAACTACTGAGCCTGCAGGCCACAGCTACTGAGCCCGTGAGCCACAACTACTGAAGCCCATGCGCTTAGAGCCCATGCTCCTCAACAAGAAAAGCCACCGCAGTGAGAAGCCCGCGCACCCCAACGAAGAGTAGCCCCCACTCGCCGCAACTAGAGAAAGCCTGTGCACAGCAACAAAGACCCAACATAGCCAGAAGTAAATAAATAAATAAAATAAATTTATTTTTAAAAAAAAGCCAGCAGTGTTGTATTTCTATGACCATTCTTCTGAAATCATACTTCCCTCTTACTCTCTTCATTTGCCTCCCTCTTCCACTCTAAAGGATCCTATATTTTCGTTGGGCACACTCAGGTAAGCCAGGATAATCTCCCTATTTTAAGGTCAGCTGATTAGCAACCTTAATTCCATCTGCGACCTTAATTCTCTTTTGTATGTAACACAGGTTCTGGGGATTAGGACCTGGACATTTTGGGGGGTATTATACTGCTTACCACAGGTACATAGTCAGGAATAGAATTGCTGATTATAAAAATATTTTTTTTAACGTGTATTACTCTATTAAATTTATTTATTTATTTATTTTGGCTGCACTGCGAGGCTTTCCTCAGGATCTTAGTTCCCCGACCAGGGATTGAACCCGGGCCCTCGGCAGTGAGAGCGCAGAGTGCTAACCACTGGACCACCAGGGAATTCCATGATTATTAAAAAAAAATTATCTTTAATTTTTTAAGAAACTGCCAGAACTTCCCACTAAGTGGTTGTAAAATTTTGCATTTCCACCAACAGTGTAACTTATACAAACAGTATATGTGTTATGATTCCATCACATCTTTACCAATGTTTGTTGCTGTCTATCCTTCTTGTTTTAGCCATGGATATTGGGTCCCATTGTGGTTTTAATCTGCATTTCCATAATACAGCACTATTTCATTTTGTTTTTTATAAGCCATTTTTGTATCTTTATTTTGTGAAGTGTTTTTCCAAATATTTTACCCAACTTTGTTGGGTTTGTCAGTCCGTTACTGAGTTGTATGAGTTATTTTCATATTCTGGATGCCAGTCTCTTTCATGTATATTTTCTGCTAACATTTTCTCTCAGTCTAAGATTTGTCTATTTATGTTATTAATAGTATCTTTTGATAGAGAGAAATTTTAAAAAAATTTTAATGATTTTGCTTTCTGTGTCCTTCTAGAAGCTTCACGGTTTTAGCTTTGACATTTAGATCTATGACCCATTTGAATTAATTTTTGTGAATGGTGTGACGGAGGTGTGAGGGAGGGGGTTGAGGTTTCTTTCTTTCCATTTGTATATCCAGTTATTCAAGAATCTTTTGTTGAAAAGATTTCCTTTCCCCATTGAGTTGTTTTGATGGCTTTGTTCAAATTTAGTTGACTGTATAAATATGGATCTATTTCTAGCTTTTCTGTTCCATTTCTTTTGTGGTGCTCTATTTGTCTTTCCTCATACAAGTACTAGGCTGTTTTGATTATTGTAGCTTTATAGTGTCTCAAAGTCAAGTAATATGTCTTCCAACTTTATTCTTCTTATTCCAATTTGCTTTGGATCTTCTAAGTTTTTTGTATTTCCATATAAATTTTAGGATCAGTTTATTATTTTCTACCAAAACTCCTGATGGAATTATGACTCAGGATTTACTGAACCCATAAATCAATTTGGGGATTAATGACATCATAAAAATATTGAGTCTTCAACTCATGTAAATGGCATTTCTCCATTTATTTGGGTCTTTAATTTCTCACATTAATTTTTAGTGTAGAGGTCTTGCCTATGTTTTGTTAAATTTATTCTCAAATATCTTGTGTGTTTTAAAATACTATTGCAAATGGAATTGTTTTTTAATTTTCAAAGTGATGCTATGTATTAAAAGTACAATTGAATTTTTTTGTATATTGACTTTGTATCCTTGATAAGACTAAACTAACATTAATTTTCTAGTGGTTTTGTAGGTACTTTAGGATTTTCTACACAAGCAATCATGTTATCTGTGAATAGATATAGTTCCATTCATTCCATCCCAATCTTTATGGTTTTTATCTCTTTTGATTATCTTATTGCACTGACTAGGATGGCCAGTACAGTGTGCAACAGAAATGGTGTGAATACACATCTTTGCTTTATTCCCAATCTTAAGGGGGAGAGGTACACTATTTCACCATTAAGTATGATACTAGCTGTTGGTTTTTCTTAGAGTTTTTTCTTTTTTATCATATTGAGAGACTTCTACTCTTAATTTGCTAGGTTTTTAAAAAAATCATGAATGGATGGTGAATTTTATCAAACGTTTTCCCTTCATTTATTTAGAAGATTTTATAGATTTTCTCTTTTATTCTTCTATTAATATGCCAAATTGATTAACTTTTGATTGTTAGATCAAATTTGATTTCTAATAGACCCAACTTTGTCATCCTTTTTATATATTGCTCAATTCTATTTTGCTAATATTTCGTACACTATCTTTGTTCCGGTATTCATGAGGGATTTGGGCTGTAATTTTCTTTTCTCTTTTTCCCTTCCTCCCTCCCTCCTTTCCTCTCTCTCTCCCTCCCTTTCTTCTTCTTCTTTGCCACCTTCTTCCCCTCTCTTCCTTCCCTCCTTTCTTCTTTCTTTGATGTATTTTCAAAGTTTTTGATACCAGCATTATGTGCCCTCATAAAATGAGTATGGAAGTATTTTTACCAATTCTATTTTCTGAAAGAATTTGTCACAAACTGACACTATTTCTTCTTTAAATCTTTGATAGAATTTAGCAGTGAAAAAAATCTTGGCCTGGACTTTTCTTTGAGGGAGGGTTTTGGTAACCATTTCAATTGTGTTAATGATTAAATGGCTATTTAGATTTTCTGTCATTTTTGGTATGTTTTATTTTTCAAAGAACTTGCTCATTTCATCTAATTTCATTAAATTTGTTGGTATAAAATTTCATAATATTCTATTATTATCCATTTAATGACTGTAGACATATTAGTGCTATAGCCTCTTTTCATTTCTTACATTCATAATACGTCTCTGTTCTCTTTCTCTCTTTTTTGTTGATTTTATTTTTCCAGAGTACTACCTTTGGATTTGTTAATTTTCTCTGTTTTTTATTCATTGATTTCTGGTCTTATCTTAATTATGTCCTTCCTTACTTTATCCTGTTAGGCTTATATTAGGCTTACTTAACCCTTCTTTTCCTAGCTTCTTGAAGTGGAAACTTAGGTCATTTATTTCATGCTTTATCTTTTTTCTAATATAGGCATTTAAAGCTGTGGCTTTACAAATTATTCTAAGCACTAATTTAGCTGCATCCAAAATTTTGATATGTTGTATTTTCATTATCTCTGAGCTTGAAGTACTTCCAACTTTCCCTTATAATTTATTTATTACTCATAGGTTATTTTGAAGTATATTATTAAACTTCTCAATACTTGTGGGTTTTCCAGATATCTCACAATTGTTGATTTCTAATTTAATTGCATTGTGATCAGAGAACACACTGTATATGATTTAAATTATTTAAAATTTATTAATGCTTCTCTTATAATCCAGTATATGAAGATGCAACATCCCATAAAATAAGATCGGTTTTTCTTTTGTGTGTCTCTTTTTAAGAGCTTGAAAACAACCCAAAACAGAAAAAAGTTTGCCAAATGCATGCTCTCCAGTAGAATTCTACACACATTTCATTGGCCAGGACAAGCCTACCACTAAGTTAATCAGTGACAAGGAAAATGGCACCACCGTAATTAGGTTAGTCCAATCAGGATCTATCATCTTCAAAATATGGCTCTCGCAGTGTGGAAAAAAGGGGATTAGGTATAGGTTTGGGGGAGACAACAAACATTGACACCCCCACCGGAGAACATCTTGGGTGTTTCTATTACTAAGTCCTAGCACCAAGTCTCAAGAGCAGACCATCTACTTACTGTTCCTTTCAAGGGGAAGCTACCAGTTCCCACTCTGTCGTCTGAGATTCCTGGCTTTGGGGTTCCCAGTTCCTTTTGTCCCTCATGCAAAGGTACAGCTCTTTTCATTATACAACCCTTGTCTTTATATAGGAGATTGTAGGAAACAAACAATGTTCAAAATTATCCATGGAGAAGTTACAAAGCTTTGGAGAACTTTCTGATGTTTACTGTCATGGTCCCTGAACCACAGTTCCCAAGACCCTTCTGAAATTGTACTTAAATGCCTGCTGGGTTATTGTCCTCAGCTTTCTTTCCATTCCTGAAGATGCCCTGGCTAAATCATGCCTTTTAGACGCATGACAATGCTGAACCCTTTATTCATGAAGACCTTTCTTGGCCAATGCTTGCAGAAGCCACACCCTTCTCTCAGGTGGGAACTAATCTTGGGAGGATCCTTGACCAGGTGGCAGTGACATGCTCCACGGAGCAGCCTCTTTGGGCACCTCCTGCCAGTCCATGCTGTGCTTCTCCTGGTTCTGTCTTACTGCAAAGAGGAAGACTACTCTATCTGAACTGTCATCTAGGGAGTTTATGGTTGAAATGGTCAGAAGAGAATTGTTCTCTAGAACTGACACTCTCTTTCTCTGCCAGTAAAATGACATCTCTGAAACTTTGTGCCTTTCTTGGCACTCCGTTCCTAAAGAAAAAGCTCATCTCAAAGTCCTTGAAACAGAGGCTGTAAGCTCTGGTAGACTCTGGTTTTCCAACCACACTCATAAGATGGAACACAGGCCAGATGGCTGTGTGTCGCATCCTCTCTCTTTCTTTCCTTCTCCTCCTCCTCCTCTGGAAATAAACAATACCGAGCCAAATGCTTCAGAAAGAATGACAGTGCAAGATGAGAGCAATCATAACTGGGATGGGAGTTAGGTGAATCAAAGAATCAAGAACCCATGTTATAGAGTAGCCAGAAAAGTATCCAAAGGTAAAGGTAGAAATCATGTTTGAAGATCTTGGTGGTGAAAATTTTAATAAAGGCTTGATTTCAAGTTGGTAAGGCAAAGGCCAGAGACTTTGTGGTTCTCAGCAGTTAGGACATGGGAAAGAGGAAGTCTGAAGTTTTAGGCAAAGGATTAAGAGAAAGTAGTCAGAGAAGTTAAAGTTGCTGGGATCAATAATCTGGAAGGTTAGGTGCTAAAGACAAAGGAACTAGTAGTCATGTGCCAGGATTGGATCTGGCCCAGCGGTGTTGGATGGTTTATCTTCTGACCAGAAGTATAATTTCCAGTGAGCGTGGGAGGCTCTGGGTCTGCAGGTGTGCTCAGGGAGGTGTGCAGGACCTGGCCTTGTGTTCCAGCTGGATGACCTTAGGCAAGTGATTTAACCCCTCTGAGCCTTTAGTTTCTTCATTGGAAAGACTTTAATGAAAATGCATGTCTTCTGTGAGGATGAAAGAAGATAATGTGTAAAAAATCACTTTGAAACTTCAGAATGCTGTGTACGTGTAAAGTATCACTGTCATTATTACTGGAGGGCACTTAAACTCTGCCTAAAATAATGTTCCAGACCTCCAGTGGAGAAACTATCCATGTGACCAGAAATTAATTTTTTTTCTCAGCAATCTAAGACTATCTCAGACTTCTACGAGCAAAATAATGCTGACAGCCTATCATTTGGTATATTAGTCAGGACTCTTGGCTTCACTGACAGAAACCTAAATTCAAACTGGCTTGAGTTAGAAAGGGAAATGTGTTGACTCACAGAACAGGAGAGTAAAGAGTTGTAGCTGGATTCAGGCATGGCCCAGCTTGAGAGCTCATATGGTGTAATTTCTCTCTGCCTCTCTACCATTTTAGCCGGTTCCCTCTCTGTGGCCTTGTTTGCCCTCACACTGCTACCTCACCATACTGTTTCAGCCTAGCAACCTCAGCAGAAAGAGAAGTCCCCTCTCCTACCTTCCGTACCCTAGTCCGAGGAAAGACTGGTATGCCCACTAGCAACTAGCACTGCCTTCTCCCCAAGCTGTGTTGGGGTGGCATGTTTACCTCTGAATAAATCAAAAGTGTATTTACCATGAAGTCAATGCAGCTAAATTGTAGAATCTGCCAGAGTAGCTTTGTTAATCATATCTCTTCCCACTCTGACTCCCCCTCCATCACACTTCCCTTATGCCCAGCATGTTGAGTGGCCATACATAGGCTTTTCTCTTGGGGCAGTTGAGTTGAGTATACATTTGCTTTAGCTTTTGTGGATATATTTACACACTTTGCAATGATTTGCATGTATGGTTTAGATGTTTCTAGCCCTTCTGGTATAGGAATAGCTCCAGAAATACTCCTATAGGACGCTGGCCCAGCTTACCTGACATCTTGATGTGAAGATGCAGTGTTAGAGATCATATGCATCCAGTTGGTACCCAGAACTTGGGAATAGAGAGCAGAGAAAACACATGGTCTGAAACGTACAGAGCCAGAAGCTAGTCTGTGGAAATTCTTCCAAGCATCAGATATGTAAAATTATAAGTGAAGGAATCCATTCTCATTAACACTTGGTCAAGCCAGAGGTTCTCTCCTATCAAGAATATATTTGATAAAACAACAAGTACAATTATAAATGCACCGTATATTTTTCCTTCTTTTGATAGAAATCACATAAAATTGAATTTATTAGAACTCCTGAGTTTGTAGCCTAGGCCTGTGGTATTTTTAGAATTTGTAAGTTGTTTTTAGTTTCTCTTCTCTTTATTTAGCACTTTCTATGTGCCAAGTGCTTCTCTGGTCACGGGGGATACACAAGTAAACACAGCAGACTCTCGTGGAACTTTTACACAGGTAATTATCAGATCTCCACCATGAAAACAAGAGGGCCTCCAGCAGACGTTTCTGTGGATCTTTGGGCAAAAACTGTAGCTGTCACTTCATGATACGCTTGGATTGATTTAAAAAAAATAAAAATAAAAACCACTTCAAGTAGCCTAGGAGCCCTGGAAGACAGACAAAAACAAAAGAGAACCATAATAACCTCTATTAACAAAACAGAATGAGAGAAAACAGCAAAAGCAAGATTGCAATAACAGCAGAGACCAATTTTCTGTGATTATTTGAGGTTGGATCTTGAAACAAATGTTACATAGAATTCTTAGAATTGTATTTTGGCTATTTATATCTTAATAGAACCTATATAATAATGACCAGGAAATGCATAAACTGCAAAATGCTACTTTTCTACACACAGAAGGATATTCAATAGGGTGAACAGGAAATAGGGTAAAATCCAGGTATATTATGATGGGGAGACATTTTAAATGGGGAGATAAGCCTAAAATTTGTCTCTCAGAGCAAAAGGCACAAGCTTATAAAAAGCTCCCTATCACCACGTACAGCAACACAGAATATAACAGAGTAAAAAAGCTGAAAAAAAACAGGGCAGAGAGATGCCATGCCATTTAAAGAGAGATAAGGCATCTTCCAGATAATAAGCAACTTAAGCTGGCATTTTGCAGAATGTACAAAAGAAAAGTAAATCTTCTTAAATTCCAGCATGTAATGAAGACTTAAAGAATGAACTTTAAAAATCATTGTTGCCAAGAGATTTGTGAATTCTCTAAAACAGTATGAAAATCTCTGCTATAAGGAAGCAGCCATTTCAAATGCAGATGGTGAGGGTGGTGAATGCCTTCAGAAAGACAAAGAATCTATAGATTGACAGTAAATGAAAAAGAGACATTTCCCTTGGCCATCCTTGACTAAAGGTTTCAGCAATTTCTAGTTAAGAAAGATCGAAGGGTTGGAAGTTGTTATTAGGCCAGTGTTACTTATTATTTGCTTTATGTACACACACACACACACACACACACACAGATAGATATGGATACAATTACTGGTATGGATACAAATATGAATATAGACATAGATATAGATATATAGGTATAGATATACAGATACAGCATAGACTGAGTTTAGTTAATTTTACTTAACCTCTTTGTTGTCATTACAAAGTCCTAGATGCAATACCTCTCCTAGTGAACTGAAGAAAGGTTTACCTCTTCTAGTGAACCCAGGATCAGACCTGGGTTTAAACCCTGATTCTTCCATTTCCCAGATATGAGACCTCAAAAAATGGCTTAGTCTCCAAGCTGGTAAAATGAGAATAAAACCGATGCCCAGGTCTTCTGTGAGGACTAAAATGAGACCTTTCTGCTGAGATCCCCAAGGATGGCTGGGGTGCGGTTCCAGGCTCCATGAGGCCAGGTCCTGCTGTGGCTCTTGTAGTCCAGTATGTTCTCTGTCTCCACGCTAATCCCTGCCTGCCTTCCTCCCCGCCCACACGAAACCCTAAAACTAAAAACCAAAAATCCACCTGAGCCAACCCAAGGCCAATTCTAAAAGCCAAATTAAACTGGCACCTAGTTAAGGTATGGCACACAGTTGGTCCTCAACAGTGTAGTTTCCACCAGCTAGTAACTGAGTCAAGATTCTGGGGCACAAAGATACCAGCAATGGCCTTTGTGGAATTATTGGTGTGCCTGAACCTCTTTTACTCCTAATATGGGTTTTAATGAGTTAAGACACCATTAGAATTTAACTTCTTTTAGTAACGGTCCTTCAGACTGTGCAAACCTTGGTGCAAGTATTAGGGACCATCACATTTAAACAACCCTCACTTTTCTGTTTACAAACTGAGAAGGGGAGGTCATCACAGAGCAACAGCCTTCCTTTCCTTTAGTGTGAACTGCAAAGGTGGGAGGGGAAACTAATGAGAGAAAAGAGATGGCTGACTGTTGCTAAGCAACATTTGTTGGCAAGAAATATAAAAACAAGACTCAGAGAGCTTCTAATTGGGCAAATATCTTAGAGAATATTTATAATTCCAGAGAGATTTGTTTTCAGACCATTCCTTTTTTAATTGAAGCACTTAATCACTTATTTTAGAGATGGTCGTTATAATTACATAAAATTTTATCACTTAAAGCTAATTTTGGAGTGTCACTGATCGAGTTCCAAGTATTTGAAGGAGATACCTTACATTTTTTTAATTTAAATAAGCCTCAGAATGCATATAGTGTACACATGAGTACCATGGCACTCCATATCTATAGCCAAGTAAAGCATCTCCCTGGAGCTAGAATAGCACTGGAAATGGAAGCATAGCACCTAAGCTTACTATTTACATAATATGGTCTCTGACAGAGTGACCAATTCATCCTGATTTGCCCAGAATTTCCCAATTTTAGTACTGAAAGTTTTGCACCCCAGGAATCCCCTTAGTCCTAGGCACACCCTGATGGTTGGCCAGCCTCTCTCTGATTTTATTATTTTGCCTGAGATGGTTGGATTGGATTCAGGCTGGACACTGGGGCTAGAGTGGTCTTGGAAGATCTTTCCTGGGCACAGATGAACTTCATATCTGGGTGTTTCCCTAGGCAGCTGGCTGGTTTGGACTTGATGGGGCTCTAATCAGCTTGTTGGACTCCCAAGAGAGGGTAGTTTGGTAGAATCCCCATTGGAATTCCTTGGCAGTGAGAGTGAAACCGACCTGTTTCTCCTCCATTTCAGTTTTCTTAATCTGTTGTTGGTCCGTATTCTGAGTCTAATATTTCAACTTCTTTTAGACCCCTAGATGGTTTATATATGTAATAAGTTCCCATCAGTAACGTCTGCCATTATACAAAGTGATTCCAAGTGGCATGGATGTAGCGGGTCCAGCACAGAGGAGGGGCAGCAGTAGAGCATGTGCAGTGTGGAAGAGAAAGCCACCGGGACATTTTTTTTTTTTTTTTTTTTGCGGTACGCGGGCCTCTCACTGTTGTGGCCTCTCCCGTTTGGGGAGCACAGGCTCCGGACGCGCAGGCTCAGCGGCCATGGCTCACGGGCCCAGCCCCTCCGCGGCATGTGGGATCTTCCCAGACCGGGGCACAAACTGGCATCCCCCTGCATCGGCAGGCGGACTCCCAACCACTGCGCCACCAGGGAAGCCCCGGGACATTCTTATATGTTTCCCAGGGAAGGGGCACTGTTCCCTCTATGGGGCAGTCACATCCTCTCACAAAAATATGGAAGAATTCTGCAAAACCGCCTTGGCCATCAGACGTCAGGCACAGTAAGTTGACCAACCATGTGTCCACCTGTCCCTAAGGGTCTTGGCATATAGTTTAGTTGGCTATGTGACCCATTGACCTGCGTCCCATTGTCTAGATCACAGACTTTAAGGTAGCCATTTGCCATGGATCACTGCAAACTGAGTGCTATGTGGAGGCCCATGAAAGAGGCATCCAAGGTGAATAAATGGTTGGGAAATAAGATAGCCAGAAGAGGGGTAATCTGACCTAGTATAAACCAGACTGAAGGGTCATAATCAGTGCTCACATAGATAAGAATTTTTGCAGGTAAGGGCTATCTCTTTCACTGAAAGAGAACAAATAAGAGAAATTGTGTGCAATCCAAACATGCCAGATTTAGGTGAGATATCCGACATCCAACATGTAATGATGCTATCGCATGTCATCTGGCAATAGGGGGATGCACTGTGTCCAAGATTAAGGACATCCAAAGGATTACTCAATCTTGGCCCAATAGTTCTCTGCATTATTAGATTATACACTAAAGGGAAGACCCTAGTGAATGTGCCACACAGCTGTCCCTCAAATTAATAATCCATGGTAACACTCACTCCTTGAATGAATACAAGGAAGCTCTATGGTGATGTGTGTGTGTGTGTGTGTGTGTTGTGTGTGTGTTTGTTGTGTGTGCTGATGGCTAAGAGGCTGGCAGATGAAATAAAGATGCAAATTTAGTGGCTAGATTTACTAGCACTACAGTTAGGTTGCAAAGATGTGGCACGAAACTCAGTTGACAGCCTTTAATACACCACTCAGTCAAATGAATATAATTATTTTTTGTAAGCTGGTACTAAGGAGGGACAGTGGTGTTGTATTTTAAACTAACAAACGCTGAGGGAATTATAAGTGCACTTAAAAGAAGATATGGGGTTTTAGCAAGTGGAGAAAGGTAGATAAAAGCTGAGAGAGAAACAAAATAACAAAGAATCCTCAGCTCACTCTCTTCTGGGAAAATAGGATGCCAGCTTCCAAGTTGTCTTAAGAGTGCAATCCATGCACTATGCCGCTTATTGCTGAAAGAGGAGATGGTACTATCAGTACCAGAAAAAGGTTATAATCAGTGAGTCAAGCAAATACACAGAACTCTAAATTTCTGAGTTCAGTTCTTTAAGCTCAAAAGATAAACCTACCCATACATACTGAGTCAACAGGGATGGGTGTAGGGGTTGCTATGAGGCGGTGGAACTTGGTGGAGGTTCAGAAGTAGATTTCCATGCCATCCACCTGTCCCCAGGTTCATCCACAGACACATGAACTTCACCCTGCACCCTTGGGGGCTGCCTTGTGGTTACGCACTCAGTCAGCAGAGCTCAGCCCTCCTGCACCATCTCCCTTGTACCAAACACACACACACACACACACACACACACACAGTCACTTGCCCCTTTTAAGCCTTTTCATTACCTGCTCCCCACTCCCCAGGTCCTGCCTTTTATCTCATCCCCGGTATAACAAGCTAGCCATTTTCTGCTCCATGCGGGGCTGTGCAGTGGGGACATGCCTCTTCAGATCCTGACCTGGGATGTCCCTACAAACACAATGCCTGCTAGGATATCCTCTATGATAAGCTGTAACCTTATCATGCTAACAGAGTTCTTCTCTCCCAAACTTGAGATATAATGCAAAAGCCTTCTTTCTATCCCTCAGTCTCAGGAGCCGCCAGGTTCCAGAAAAGGGAAACTTGTCCTGTCACGAAGGCATTTGAGGTTTATCATCCTTAGTGCACTTGCCCCAGAGCAAAGGGGTTGGAGACGCTTATTCAGGAAGCAAAGGTTTGGAGCAGGGATGAAGGAGGGAAGAGAGGGAGGGAGAAAGGGAAAGACAAGAAAGAAAGGGAAGAAAGGAGAAGGCAAGGCAGTGCCCTTTGCGGCTGTGCCTGTGGAATGGATTTACATCACAGGCTGTAAAACAGAGTGGCAGGAAACTGAAAAGCTTTTGCACAGCAAAGGAAACCATAAACAAGACAAAAAGACAACCCTCAGAATGGGACAAGATATTCGTAAATGAAGCGACTGACAAAGGATTAATCTCCAAAATATACAAGCAGCTCGCTCATGCAGCTCAATATCAAAAAAACAAACAACCCAATCCAATAATGGGCAGAAGACCTAAATAGACGTTTCTCTAAAGAAGATATACAGACTGCCAACAAACACATGAAAGAATGCTCAACATCATTAATCATTAGAGAAATGCAAATCAAAACTACAAGGAGGTATCACCTCACACCGTTCAGAGTGGCCATCATCAAAAAATCTGCAAACAATAAATGCTGGAGAGGGTGTGGAGAAAAGGGAACCCTCTTGCATTGTTGGTGGGAATGTAAATTGATCCAGCCACTATGGAGAACAGTATGGAGGTTCCTTAAAAAGTAAAAATAGAACTACCATATGACCCAGCAATCCCACTATTGGGCATATACCCTGAGAGAACCATAATTCAAAGAGTCATGTACCACAATGTTCATTGCAGCACTATTTACAATAACCAGGACATGGAAGCAACCTAAGTGTCCATCAACAGATAAATGGATAAAGAAGATGTGGCACATATATACAATGGAATATTACTCAGCCATAAAAAGAAATGAAGTTGAACTATTTGTCCTGAGGTGGATGGACCTAGAGTCTGTCACACAAAGTGAAGTAAGTCAGAAAGTGAAAAACAAATACCGTATGCTAACGCATATATATGGAATCTAAAAAAAAAAAAAAAAATGGTCCTGATGAACCTAGGGGCAGGACAGGAATAAAGACACAGACCTACTGGAGAATGGACTTGAGGATATGGGGAGGGGGAAGGGTGAGCTGGGACAAAGTGAGTGGCATGTACATATACACTATCAAATGTAAAATAGATGGCTAGTGGGAAGCAGCCACATAGCACAGGGAGATCAGCTCAGAGCTTTGTGACCACCTAGAGGGGTAGGATAGGGAGGGTGGGAGGGAGATATAAGAGGGAGGGGATATGGGGATATATGTATACGTATAGCTGATTCACTTCGTTATACAGCAGAAACTAACACAACATTGTAAAGCAATTATACTCCAATAAAGATGTTAAAAAAAAAAACCAGGGACTTCCCTGGTGGCGCAGTGGTTAAGAATCTGCCTGCCAATGCAGGGGACACAGGTTT
>NW_006791811.1:3340787-3347757 GCF_000442215.2 Lipotes vexillifer
CTTCCACCAGACTCCTTGTGACCGGCTCCCTTGCTCGCTTTAGCCTCTGTTGAAAGATCACCTTGCTCAGAGAGGCATTTCCTGATGACCTCGGCCCTCTAGGCTGCTTTATTCTTCATCTGCAGATTCATCACTGCCTGCCACATTCTGTAGTTATCTGTTTATTGTCTATTCCTACTCCTCACCCCCGCCCCCCGGCCCCGGCACTAAACTGCAAGTTCAGCATAAGCACAGACTTGCCTGTTTTGTTCAGTTCTGTCCCCAGAACAGTTCCCGGCAACATCGCAGAAGCTCCATAAATATTTGTTGAATGAAAATTAGAGATACAGGTTTCTGTGGAGTTTTACTGATGTCTCTAGGATTCAGTCTATTGGTTTAAAGCACATAAGATGTGGGGACTGAGGTATTAGGGCTCTGATATGTGGTCTTCAGCTAAAATAATAAACACCAGAACTAAGCCAGGCACTCTTTGATTTGTAGACCACCAGATGCTTCCTGGCAGATAAATTTCCTTCCTATTATCATAAATGAGGGAGAACGCCTATTGCCTGGAGTGTGAATGACCAAGGGCTATTCTTTCAGATACTGCGAGCATTTGAATGGGTAGGAATTCTTGGAGAATACCAGTTGGGTGCATATAAGGCAAAGCAACTGGGAGCCCTGTTCTTTGGGTCCCACCCCTTACTGTTCACTTCCAGATAAGTGGATGTCTCAGTCTGACTGGCGGCAAAGCACTTCAAGTTTCTGCAATAATGAGAACAGAAAAATATCTGCTCAAAAAAAGAGCTTTGAGATCCCAGAAGAGAGAACAGATGACCCAAGATCAGACAGAGGGGAGTACGGATATGGGAGAATCAATTAATTTTGAGGGAACATCCCACTTGGGGGTTGGTTTCATATGCAAAACGCCTTGCTTGTTCCACCCGTTGTAATTTCCCCCGGACTGCCGCAGAGAACTTGCATTTTATCCAAAGTAAATATCCCGGTAGGTGAAATCCAAGCAGACCACGTGAACACTATAAAGTTGGGTTCTAATGGGTTTCTCCCACACCAGGATTTGACATTTTGTGATGCAGGAGGAGGGCTGCGAAGATGGAACTGTAGTTTTGAAACAAGCAGCGTTCTCTCTCTCTCTAAATTGATTTTAAATGGAGCTACACCTCCAGTCCACTCAGTTGTGTCAGGCTGAAAAATAAAAATTTTCCTTCCACAAATGTCTCCCGTCCACCACCTGATGTCGAAATTTTGGCCTTTTTCTAGCTGTTTGTATCCTGTTTCTATTTTATTTGCACACTTGGATCTGCACCTTTCCTCTTTCACTGACGTGCAAGATTTTCGTGTCTCTTCCTTAAACTTGAACGTCTGAGGGAGACCTGGCAGCCGTGATGTTCTCCCTCTCAAGAAAGTCATGGCTAAGCCGGAGGGGTCACCCACATCAAAGGTGAGCCGGCAGAGAAGGTCAGTGACCTTAGAATAATAGCTTTATATTTGAGTTTATTTTTTAAAACTTTACCCTTCCCATAGGGTCAAGTAGAAAAGGTCAAATCCACAGGACTGAAACATTTCTGTCATTGCTTCTGCCTGAGGTTTGGGTCAGAACTCTTCCCCGAGCCCCTGCTCTGTGCCCAGGACTCTGCTGTATGGTAGGGGCAGGGGCTCGGAGGAAGAGAAGATAGGACACAACCCTTTGGCGTTCCCCAATGACTTCTGTACAGGGGGACTTCTCATGAACACCCTGAAATTCCCGTTTGCAATTCAGTCTTGCTGCCTCCGGTCTGCTCTCCACACAGCAGTCCAAGCAGCCTTCCAGAAACAGTCGGATGGGGGCCATTATCCTGCTTGAAACCCTCTGCTGTCTTCTACTGTGCAACATGGGGTAAAGTCCAACATTTTTAATACGACTCACCCCTGCCTTGCTCTCCACCTCCATCTCTTACCTCTCACTCATTTATTTATTTACTTATTTGATCGTGCCACGTAGCTCGTGGGATCTTTGTTTCCTGACCAGGGATCAAACCCGCAGTGGAAGTGCAGAGTGTTTAACCACCGGACCACCAGGGAAGTCCCTCTCACCTCTCGCTTAGAGCTCTACCTGTAAGCAACAGACCACCTTCCTCACACACACCTGCCCCCTGCTCTCAGACTCTCCAACCTTCATCTCTGGGCCTTTGCATTATGCTGGTTCCTCTGCCTCACATTCCTAACCTACTTCCTTCCTTGCCCTTCATCACCTGAGAAACCCTATTCATCTTTCATTCTTCAGATCAGGTTAGGTCCTCTGCCATGTGCTTCCATACAAGAACCTTCAACTCAAATGTGTTTGGGTACAGGACAGGTGAGTCAAATGGGTGAAACTGGCCATATCTGAGACAATTAGGAGTGGTGCAGAGTGTGGTAAACTGGAGAGTGCATGCTTCTCTAAAAGGACAGCTGCTTCTCAGTTCTAGAAAGTGTTGCCGTTGGGGAATACAAGCCCACTTTTGCCATCTTTTCTGATTTTAAAAGAGAAGTTAGGGCTTCCCTGGTGGCGCAGTGGTTGAGAGTCCGTCTGCCGATGCAGGGGACACGGGTTTGTGTCCTGGTCTGGGAGGATCCCACATGCCGTGGAGCAACTGGGCCCGTGAGGCATGGCCGCTGGGCCTGCGCATCCGGAGCCTGTGCTCCGCAGTGGGAGAGGCCGCAACAGTGAGAGGCCCGCGTACCACAAAAAAAAAAAAAAAAAAAAAAAAAGTTAGAAATCCAGATTTTTAAGGGAAATACCCTGATGTTAAACACATGCATATTAAACACATGCTGTGTGGGCCCAGAGGTGGTCTGAGGACCGTCAGATGAGGCCCTGTTGAGTTGTCTTAGTCATTTTTCCTGCTAGGCTATAAGTGCTGTGAAGACAGGGGCAAGAGTCTATCTTGTTGTTTTCGTTGTTTTTAATTTATTTTATTGAAGTATAGTTGAATGACAATGTGTTATTTCTACTGTACAGCAAGTGACTCAGTTATACATATATATACATTCTTTTTCAGATTCTTTTCCATTATGGTTTATCATGGGATATTGAATACAGTTCCCTGTGCTATACGGTAGGACCTTATCGTTTACCCATACTATATATACCAGTTTGTGTCTGCTCGTCCCAAACTCCCACTCCATCCCCCCCCTCCTCCTCCCCCTTGGCAACCACAAGTCTGTTCTCTATGTTCGTGAGTCTGTTTCTATTTCATAGATAAGTTCATTTGTGTCATATTTTAGATTCCACATATAAGTGATATCATATGATGTTTGTCTTTCTCTGTCTGACTTACTTTGTGTGATAATCTCTAGGTCCATCCATGTCACTGCAAATGAGCCTATCTTGTTAATTGCTCTGCAATGTTTACAATGCCTGGCATGGGATCTAGCACATAATAGTTGCTCAAAAACTACTGGTTGAATGAACAAGTGGCTAAATTGAAATGTCAGCTCTGGACTCTTTTGCAAGCTGCTGCCTCTCAAATCACCACGATCTCATCACCAGAATCTGTCCGGAATGAGGTGAGAGGAACTGACCCTTTCTACTACCACCACCCCTCCCAAATTCCCTCTTGTTTTTATTTTCTGGAATTGACATTTATCCAGATGTAGCACTGACTTAGGTATACTGAGGCGGGCTTAGAGAATTGTATCTTCCTCCCTGACCAGTTTAGATTCTCCCAGAATCAGTTGTTCAGGAAAGAGGTGAGTAGTTTCAGAAAAATGGTACAGATGAACTGGTTTGCAAGGCAGAAACAGACACAGATGTAGAAAACAAACATATGGACACAAAGGGGGAAAGCGGGGGCGTGGGTGTTGGTGGTGGGATGAATTGGGAGATTGGGATTGACATGTAGACACTAATATGTATAAAATAGATAACTGTAAGAACCTTCTGTATAAAAAAAAAAAAGAGGTGAGTAGTTTCGCAGACAGATGAGTGAAGCTCAGAAGGTGGACTGAAGGTCGGCTGAACAGGCTTGGCTTCTCCTGAGTTTTCCTCTGCACGGTCTGGACTTCAAGGCATCTCTGTGTTCATGAAGGCATGCCCACGTAGGTAGTAAGAAATGTCCTCTTGCACAGACAGCCTGGAGTCCAGCTGGGAGATAACCCTGTAGGGGTCCCCACACTGAAGATGAGGAAACTGTCTCTTATAAACCAGATTATTTTGTTGCAAGCTACTCTCTGCTTATTTACTTTTTCTCTTTTCGAGGCCTTTAGCACAGCCTTGTTGAAATGTTCCAGCCTTGTTTGGAAAGGGAGATGTGAGTAAAAGCAATAAATGGGGGAAAGCACCCCTAAAAGGCTACCCAGTGGCAGCAGCAGCAATGAGGAAGTGCATCTAAAGTGTGTATCCTGGGGCACTTGTTAGAAATGCAGATGCCCAGGCATCCTGCCCTCCCCCAGACCCACCCTCCTCTAGGAGTGAGATCCAACTATATGCATTGTGAAGATGAGCTCACTACAGTTTGAGAAACACTGCCTAAGGAGAAGGGGAAGTGCAAGTAGATCTTTCTCTCCTTCATGGCTACCTTGCAAGCTTGGGGTTTGATCTGGTGAAGAAAGATGGCAGTTTCCTTTCCAGGGCACAGTAATATTTATTTCCTGATTGTGTGTCTTTCATGGAGTGATCTAATAAAGGCACATCTGTCTAAATGGTCCTAACGACTTGAACCTTTGCCATGGCCTCCACTTCAGCTTGTTTGCTGACCTGAGACTTTGGGGGGATTTTTTTTTTTCAGTGACGACATGGATCACCCCCTTTAAGGGGGCTATCTCACAATCATCCCTCTCGCCTGTTTTCCTAGTAGCCAGCTGCAGGAACAGACCGCTCAAGTGCGCAGAAAGAGACGTGTAGTGACACTCAGCAGGGAAGCAGGTCTTTTCTAAATAGGCAGCCTCACGGTTTCCCTGCTCTGTGGTGTGTTTACGGCATGGAAGGCTGACTAGCTCAGTTGACTCAGAAACAGAAAGATAAACCAGGGATTGGGGTGTAGGGAGCTGGCTCAGTCCCTGACTCACTGCATGGTCTGTGGTGAAGTCATCAGCACCCCTCACCTCCTCCCCACCCCATAAAGAAAAGGAACCAACGGGACCCAACTCTGTAAGCCAAGGATGCTAGAATCGCAGATTCTGGTTACTCAGAAGCAGTTTGAAAGTTCCAAAGTGGGATGTGTCTGCAGTTTGGGAGCAGAGGTGAGGAAGGGGCTGTGAACTGCTGTTGAGCCACATGTGATATTGTGGGAAGATATCATCCCAGAGTCAGATCAGGTTTTCAGTCTTGGCTTTGATACAAGCTTAACTGTGTGATCCTAAGCAAGTCACCTGATGTCAGGGAAGCCATCTGACCTTGGACAAATCACCTGTCCTTGGGCAAGGCACCCGATCTCACCGACCCTCATTTTTCTTAATGCAAGATCGGGGGAGGGATGCCAGGTGACCTCTAGGGGCCTCTTGACGGCTCCAGCCGTGTCTATGTGTTAACGAGAGGAAAGCCACCTTTGCTCAGAAGCACTGTTGCTTGCTCTGACTTCCTTCAAGGGCCTGTCAGAGGTGGGTTGGTCTCTGAGAGGATATCATCCAGCAGAATTGGCTGGACTAACACCTCTGGTGTTAATGCCTTCATATAGAATTTAAAATGAAAACACTATGAAACTATAAAGCAAATTGTAGGAAGTGCAGTGAAGTTCTCATTTTTCCTACAATGACTGTTTTGACATTTTTTCTTGGAAATAGTAACCAAATTCTTTAAAAACATTTTTTATGCCCCTAATTTGCAGGAGGCCAGAATGTGTGTTTATTCTACCTCCTGGTTAACTCAGCAGTAGGAAGATGGTCTTTCTGTCTTTGCAAGGATCCTGCTGGTAATAGAGCCTCTTCCACAAAGAGAGAACTCTGCTCAGGGAAATGGAATTGGGGTGTGAGGTGTGATGTAGAAAGGAATCCTGAGAAAAAACAGTAACCTTGAACACCCGGTGGTAAACTGAACCCCACGGTCCCAGCTCAGGTTTGAATGTCCAGTGCTTGTTTTGATCCAGGCAGCTGGGAAAGGACAGGCGTCTGCCTCATAGGCTGTCTTAGCCCTACCCCAAACCCAAGTTGGCTGATTAGAAAGATGCTCTGAACTGTTATGAGAAGAACTCTGAAGTCAGTCATGCTTCTGTCCTCATTAGGAGCCTTTTGACCTACTTCAGGATGCAGGACTGTTGAGGGGAGCAAAACAGCAAAGAAGGCTGTGTCTGTTCACCAGAGACCTGCAACTTCCAGCTAGGGCCTCCAAGTTCCTCTCCTTTTCCCCTTGTCTTTTCTTTCTCTTCACTTAGAAGTTGTGTCACTGCCTGCACACAGCTCCTCTGCCTCCGGGCTGGGGGCCCTACCCTGTCCTTTGAAGCAGAAAGCAAACAACAGCTGAGTCATCTGCCAAGACCCAGCCTCATGGGAAATGGCCAAGAACCTGTCACTTCATTGCATTCCTAGTTTCTGCTGTTTAGAAACAAGGGACAAAGGGTCAGATGGTCTCCCCAAAGTGGCTGACACATAATATATTGATTATTTATAAAGTTTGGGTGGTGAGCTGGGGCCAGGGTAACGGAGAGCTTTTTTTCTTAGGAGCTTGGGATGGGGACACATTAAATAGTTTTAAACAGGGAGGTGAAAGATCAGATTGTGTTTGAGAAAAATCACACAGTGATCAAAACATTACAAGGCATGAAAGTGATCGTGGGGAGACGTAATGGTGGCTGGAACAGGGTAGTAGGAGTGGGAATGGAGACATGTGTACAGATTCTGAGAGCTGGCAGTAGCGTTGACTAGTCTTGGTGTTCTATTGGATGTGTGGGGTTGGGAGTACGGGAAAGGAAGGAAGCTGGGTTTCTGGTTTGGACAAATGGCTGATACTGAAACCATTCACTGAAATTGGGAACACAGATGGAGGAATAGTTTTTTTGGGGGGGTCAAGGGAAAG
>NW_006791811.1:3347767-3369412 GCF_000442215.2 Lipotes vexillifer
ATGAGTTTAATTTTGAATATATGATTCTAAGGTATCAATGGGACATTCAAATTCAGATGTTTATTAGACAGTAGCATACATTTGTCTGGAATTCAGGAAAGAGATTAGAGCTAGAGAAAACTATGGGAATAGTTGAGACTGTCCCGGGAGGGGTTGCAAGTGACTATCACAGAGGTCCCAGGACTACGCCTTAGGAACACTAGGTTAAAGGCATCTGGAGGAAGGGGGCTGAGAAGGCGGGGTCAAAGAGGGAAGAAGAGAATCAGGAGATTTTGAAGGACGAGTGCTCAACAGCATCAAGTGTGGCTAAAAAGATAAGGATAGAGGTGAAGGGTCCATGCATGTAGCAGAAAGGAAGTTGTGGCCTTGTTAAAGGCAGTTTTTTTGTTTGTTTCTTTGTTTGTTTTTTCCAGTACGCGGGCCTCTCACTCTTGTGGCCTCTCCCATTGTGGAGCACAGGCTCCGGACGCGCAGGCTCAGCGGCCACGGCTCACGGGCCCAGCCGCTCCGCATCATGTGGGATCCTCCCGGACAGGGGCACAAACCCGCGTCCCCTGCATCGGCAGGCGGACTCTCAACCACCGCGCCACCAGGGAAGCCCTTAAAGGCAGTTTTATAGGTGTGGTGGGCTGAAACCAGAATGCAGTGTGTTGAGAAAGGAGTGGAAGAGAGAAAGTAAAGGGATGACTGTTTCAAAAACTTTGGTTACAAAGAGGAGAGAGATAGGGGAGGCTGTGGAATCAAAGAAGGTTTATTTATCTATTTATTTTGTTTCATTGTATTTTCAGTTAAGATGAAAGATTGGTTTAGTGGTCTAAAAGAAAAGAAAGAAAAATAGCCGTCATATACATGCAACAACATAAATGGATTTCAAAAGCATCACGCTAAATGAAAGAAGCCAGACATGACAGACTTCAAATGGTTTGATTGTGTTGATATGAAATTCTAGAAGAGACAAAACTACAGTGACAGAAAGCATGTCAATGTTTGCCGGGACCTGGGTGTTGCGGTGGACATTGACCACAGATGGGCACCAGGGAGCCATTTGGGAGCTTGGAAATGTTCAATACAGGCAGTTCTTGGTGTGCATGCTTTTGATACGCCCACGTTTCGATCATCACCATTTAGATAAATAACACCAGTCCCCACCAACATAGTTCAAATTTCAGTTACCACAGTATCTTAACTGTGAGTAATTGCTTAAGTTACAAACTTTGCAGCTAGCTCTTCAGTCCACAGATCACCATGTAAGGAGCGGATGTGCATCTCGATCAGTAACCAACCACATTGCTTCTTTCAGTCTGTTGACAGTTGGTCACTGGCCACCTGTTCTCCAGTTCACTCACAGACACCTTTGTGTTCCTGCCTTGTCTCCCAGTGACAGACCCACATGACGTTTTACAAAAATGGATGATGGAAAGAAGGAATTGGCCAACAGAGATGAAAATGCAGCAAAGAACTGAAAAGTGATAATGTTGGAAGTAAAATCTGAATCAAATGTAAAGTTATAGAAGCTATTGCTGACCATGGGAATGCTGACACTGCCACCATTGGAGAAACACAGCCGGAGAAATTTAGTGAAGGTGAACTTATTGTGGACATAAGTGAGAAAAATGACTGTGATTAAAAGGATGAGGAGAAGTGACACTGCTTAAAAAAAACAAACAAAAAAACCCCCACATCAAGGGCATTAATCTCAGAGGATGGTTCACAAGCTGCCTGACATTAGAAGTACAAAGGATTCAACGTTGTAAGCTCATTCAAACTTAGAAAGGGACGTGACAATTCACCAAGGCGTAGAGAAGGAGCTCACTCTGTATATTAAACTGCACGACAAGAAAAAGGCAAGCGTTGTTCAAACTACTCTTGATAAGCTTTTTACAACTGAATAAAATATCTTAGTTCTCAATTTTTCAGATGTTTTAAATTACAGTGTACTAAATAAGTATTTGTTTTACTCTTTAAAAAATTTCTCTATTCATTTATAACTGATAGTAAGAGAGGTTTTAATATTTTGACAAACATTTTTGAAGGTCATGTAATGATCAAAAATGTCCCCATTTTTTTATTAAGATTACTTTGCACGGTCTCAGCTTGCGCGGTCATTTTTACAGTTCCATACTGCTGTGCAAAGCAAGGACTACCTAAGTCTTGACTGAGGGGTGGTTACAAGGCTATAGATACTTGTCAAAACTCATCAAATTGTACAGTTGAAACAGGTGACTTACTGGAAAAAAATTACATCTCAATAAAACTATTAAAAATAGCTGTTATATATATATATATTAACATCTTTATTGGAGTATAATTGCTTTACAATGGTGTGTTAGTTTCTGCTTTACAACAAAATGAATCAGTTATACATATACATATGTTCCCATATCTCTTCCCTCTTGTGTCTCCCTCCCACCCACCCTCCCTATCCCACCCCTCCAGGCGGTCACAAAAGCTGTTATATATTGAAATTGCTATTTGACTGACATTTTACACATATCTGTAATCTTGCAGCAACGCTGCAGGGTAGTTATTTTTATCCCAACTTACAGATAAAAGAAAAAAGCCTCAGAGAAGTGATGTGACCCAGGCCGTACAGCTAGCAAGCACCAGGGCTATCTCCAAGCCCTCCTTGTACCAGTGGTTCTCAGTCTTGGCTGCTAATTATTAGAATCACTGAAGGAGATTTTTAAAAGTCCCGACATCCACGCCACACCCTCCCCAGGTTGGAGAGCCAGTGCCTAGACCACTCTGTCTTCCATCAGCCAGCATCAAGTGATATGTGGTGACGTGTTACATGAAAATATGTATATTTTTAAATGGGGAGGGGAATGGAGGGTCTAATTTCTATAAATAAGAAACAATGAAGGTTCATTACAGTTTTTTCTATAGAGTGGCCCAAACTGCAAACTAAACTTTATTTATAATATTCTCTAGACAGACCAAAAAAAAACAGGTAGAATTGAGATCTCTTTTGCAAGTAGGAGGTTTGGGCTCTGAAAGACTTTTGGGTTTGCTGTTGTTAAGACTTTATTTTTTAGGATTGTTTTAGGCCCACAGCAAAACTGAGCAGAAAGTACAGAGATTTCCTATATACCCCCTGCTCCCACACATCCATCGTCTCCTCCATTATCAACATCCCCACCAGAGTGGTCCATTATTTACCATGGTTGAACCTACACTGATACATCCTCATCACCCAGTGTTCATAGTTTACAGCACAGTTCACTCTTGGTGCTGTACTGAAAGACTTTTAAGTCAGTTTTAACTGATTTTTTAATCCTCAATTTTCAGCAGTTATTGAGTACCTACTATGGGCTGGGCACTTGCTAAAGGTGTTTTACATACCATTTCATTCAGTCCTCAAATAACCTCCTTATCGTCATTTTACAGATGAGATTCAGATGAGTTAACTTGCTTAAGGTCTTACAGTTAGAAAGTAGCAAAGCCTAGATCTAAACCCACATTTGACTCTGAAGGCTGTGCTTTTACATGCCTTACCTCATTATTATTACTATTAAATTGCTAATACATTATATTACCCAAGCAATATGTCTAGTAAAGTTCTTGGCACATAGACAGCACTCAGCAACCATGAATTCCCCTCCCTGAAGATCTTGTCATCAAGGTTGGAAGGGACTTCCTGGGGCCCAGCAGGTGGCAATGGGAAGACAGAAGAAACCTCAGTGGTTGTGAGTGGGATGTTGGGCAGGTGGACAATTAAGCGGATGGGGTCTGTGCCTTTGATGACTAAGGGGCAGGCTGGGCTGGTGGGAAATGATCATGGATGTGACTCTACATGCTGGGCTTGTGCCTGGCTTCACAAGGCTGACCCCTGGGTAGACTAGGGGCAGGATGCCCGCTGAACTGTTGGAACGCACAGGACACCTGCTTAGGTTAGGCTTGTTTTCTTTGGGGAAGGCCAATTTGGAGCAAGTTGATGTTTGCTAACTGTGAGACAAGATTTCACGGGCCGTAAAGCGTAGGAGTTAAAAGCCTGTTGGTTAAGTGCATGTGCTTTGGAGTCAAGCGCACCTGAGGCTGAATCCTGGCCTGACCACTTATTAACTGTGTGACCTTGAAGAAGTTGTTACTTAATTACCTTATTTGTTAAAAGGGGGTAAAATGCCTAGGACCTTAGCCTATTGTAATTATTGAGTTTGTGTATGTAAAGCAGTTAGCACAATGCATAGCATACAGGAAGTTCTCAATAAATGTTAGCTATTTTTTCCGTTTCATTGAGATATAAGTGACATATAGCATTGTATTCGTTTTAGGTGTACACATGATGATTTGATATGTGTACGTATTGCAAAATGATTACCACAATAAGTTATCATCCGTCACCTCACATAGTTATAATTTTTTTCTTGTGGTAAGACATTTTAAGATCTACTCTCTTAGCAATTTTCAAATATATGGCGCATTACTAGTAGCTGTTAGTACTGCTGAAACACACAAGCAGTTAAGAGGATAATGCTCTCTAATTTCTTGTTTCCTTTCTGTATGATTGTTCTTTTTGGAAAGTCAACTATTAGAGTATAATGAGATGATAGCTGGAGTTCTCAGTAAATCCAAAGATAGACCATTCGTACCTTTCCCGGCACGTTCCTTAATGCACAATTCACGTGTTAACTTATCTGCGATGCAGTTCTTCCTTCCTTTATGTTTCCTTAGCCTGTTTTTAAAATTTTATTTCACCTTTATTGTGACACTTCACAGGCTGACTGTTCCGTGCAAAAATAATAGTAGTGGGATCTATGTTAAGCTTCAAGGGGCATTTTTTGGCAATGTTTACAACATTTTATTAAAGTACAAAATTGTTGGAATTAAGCTAAATAAAAAAACATGGTAAATTTTTACAAAAACATTGATAACACCACTCAAGTCATGCACGTGTAACGAATGCAGGAAGGTCTTAAAAAGTTTACAAGTTGAAAATTATGGCGATTTCCCCAAATGGATATAACAGCTCACTGCTGAGTGTGGCATCAATATAATATATAAGATCTTTGAGAGAATGCTGTCCCTGATTCTTCCACAATCTAGTGCCTCCTAGAAATTTGTTCCTTGGGAGATTCAGACTCAGAGGCAGCCAGAGGGGACAAGTCAAGAGTTGAGATAATCACAGCTTGGAGAAAGTGCTGGTTCTACCAGCTTTTAAAGAAAAATCAATATTTAAGTAACCAATTGAAAGTGACATCCTAAGTTTGTCAACGCCAGTATGAGCCAACTAGGTACCTCAAAATTTGGAATGGGTGACCATAAGACAATTAGAAAAAGTTTGACTGAAACTGGAGAAAATGTTTAACACAGCTCCCCGGACTGCAAGCTATGAAGTGAGAGAATAATAGAAAACAGTGGTGGTTTAAATAGGGGTCAACAGTGTGTAGCTGTTTTTGAAATTTGCAGAATCCAGGGTGGGACTAAAAATTAAGAAATGAATAAATATTAACCTTTTATAGTGTATATAGAGGGCAATATCACATTATTGAGGAGGGGTTGATCTAAACATCGAAGAGTATCAAGATGTTGGATATGGTCAAGAAAAGAACAGCAAAATTAAAAAGAAAATATAAAAAAAAAGAGAAGGGACAGGAGAATAAGAGACAAGGAGAGAAAAGGAGAGAGCTGGCATTTCAGATTCTACATAAAGAAGAATTTCTCAATAGAAGAGGGTAAAGTTTGTGAAATGGAGGGAACTGTCTCTTAGGTTGCTTTGAAGGCCACGTTCAAAATTAAGGATGGACACAAAAGGACCTCAGATAGTCCTTCGAGTGCTATGATTCCATGAGATTTGGCTTTCTGGCTTGTGCCCCTGGATGCACTATATGTTTCTAAAAATAAAAAAAAATTTAAACCTTGCAGCTTGCGCGGCAAGTGCATTCTTTAGGGAACTCAAATCAGATTTCTGGCTTTCTCACTTTGTGGTCATCATTCAATTACATTTGTCAAGCAGCCAACCAGACCCTGTTAGAGTAGAAACAATGGGTCAGCTGAAATAGTGACAGTGTCTCTCCAACCAATTTGGACTTTATATCAGGTTCCAGATGGTTCGGAGTGCA
Source organism: Lipotes vexillifer (assembly GCF_000442215.2). Taxonomy (NCBI): domain Eukaryota; kingdom Metazoa; phylum Chordata; class Mammalia; order Artiodactyla; family Lipotidae; genus Lipotes; species Lipotes vexillifer. Next base: position 3,353,827 of record NW_006791811.1, read on the forward strand.
ATCTGTACATAACGGAAAATGCTGTACTTGTTATCCTGTTGCTCCTTTACAGGAGCCAAAGGGTGTACGTTCACCTGAAAGTTTTGTATTGCATTGTCATTCATTTCTATCTGTGTTCAATGAGTAGCCCCCCGTGGACACCATGACAGAGCACTGGGATGGGCGCAAATAACCAGTGTGAAGAATGGGACATGATTCAGTTCTGAAATGTTAAAGGGTCAATATTTCTGGCTAGGAATGGTTCCTGCTTCCTCGGAGAGGAAAGTGTGACTGACTGGGATACCTTGGGAGGAAATCTTATAGAAGGGAAATTATAGGATTGGATTCATAGCCGACTGCGTGTCCGAATTAGGATGGATAACCTCACAATGCATGCCCAGGTATCTGCAGTAGCAATGAGCTCAGAAAGAAATCTAGCTTGTTATCTGCAACAATACCCCCTAGGGTTCAATAAAACAAGGAAAGGCTCTGTGCTTCTGAAAAAACTGTGACTCCAGCTGTGACTGAGAAGTTGCTGCCTCCCTGATACTAACTGAAAGATAATCTGTAACCCCGTTTTGTAAAGTTGTATTTTTAAAACATTTCCTCTGTGCTTAAGAATCTCATTTTTCTGCTACCAAGCTCAGGAGTCGCCTCCCTCTTGTTCTCCTCATATACTTCTCTTCCCTCGGCCTCAGAGCTTCATAAATCTCATTTTCCTTTAGCAGAGGCTGCATGCTTTCATTGTGCCTCAGTTATTAATGTTTCTCATTTCCTTTGGTGGTCTCATTACTTCCCCAACTAAGCTCCTCACTGCACCAATACCCAAGCTTAAAATGATTTGAAAGCCAAGTTGTTTTCCACAAAGGCAAGATGCTTGTTGAAGTAACCACGTAAGACTGGGGCTCTTTGAAGAATGCTTTTTATTAAGCGATTCAAGTGAATTTTACTTCCTGCCTAAGGTCAAGGTCAAAGAATCTCTTCATACCTTGCCTCACCACCTCTGTTTTTCTACCTAATCTGAAAATGATAGCCCACCCCTAGAGTGTTTCTCTCTCTCCGGTGTCTGTTTGCAGATGGTCACCAATCCCCCTTGCTTCCCAGCTCCCTGGTGACTTATTTAACTTTGTGCGTTGGTGGTAAGAACTATTTTCCTAAGTAGAAATGCAGCAGCACATAGTAGAGTGGCAGTGCAGCTTTATTTAGACTTCATTTATTGACTGCACCACTTTATTTCTAGGAAGATCCTATGATCAGTATTCAGATCATTCTCTGGGATGTCTCATCACTTGGTCAATGGCTTCACATACCAGGGAAGGAGGAAGGCAAATGGATTTCTCTCTGTGCTTTACCAATGTGGGATCTGGACAAGATGCTTAACCCCACTGAGCTTTATTTTCCTCATCTGTAAAGTGGAGGTAATAATACACTTTATACCATGTGAAAATTAAATAAGATGATGTGTATAGAGTGACCAGCACAGTGCTTGAGAGGTCTGCATAATATAGAGTAAGAGCACAAACTTGAGCTGGACTGTCCCTTCCAAATTCCCCCTCAGGCTCTCACTGTATGTGTAACTTAGGGCAAGGCAGACAACTTTGTGCCCCGGTTTGCCAATCTGTAAAATGGGACAATAATTGAATCTATCTAAAAGGGTGTTGTGAGATTAAATGAATTAATGAAAACTGCTCAGAACGGTGTACATGGCAAGCACCATAAAAGTGTTTGCTATTATTATCAGAAAATATTAGCGTTATTCCAGCTATTGAAATAATTTGTGGCTTTGAAAACACTGTCGTGAAAAACTGACAAAATCAAAGTGAAGCAGTAAGTTTAATCTTCAATTATACATAGAATAAGATGTTTCACTTTTTAATTGGACAAAATTCAGAGACGGTATTGTCTTGGGGAGACCATCTGGGAAAGGAAGTCTCATGTAATCTGGTTATCTTTATATTCCTCAGGAAGCCTGCTGGTCCCCAGAAAACCTGCACAAAGCAGGGAACTCTGATCTCATGACTGAACAAAGCCACTTTTTAAACCTGGAAAGACAGAGCTAAAGGGGTGATTATGAGGGGTAATATTTCCCTTCAGGGAGAGAATTTAACACAGCTGGAGGTCACAGGAGACAGTCCTCAATACTCATTAACAGATTAGTATGTGCTTGTTTTAGAAAACGTGGAGATCACTTCAAAGCAGGATGGGGAATTATATGTTGAGGCCATTACAACACTTGCTGATAAGGTTTGAAAGACCACACATAACTACTTTATGCCCTTTTAAGGTCTTTGCTAAAGCTTATCTGTGCCAATTATTTTGTTTTTCCCTATTTTTAAAACTCTTGGAAGAACATATGAGAGATGCATTGTTAAGTGGGTGACTCATGAGCCATGAAATACATATGAATAATGAAAAACTGTTTTTCTAAACCTGCATGTATTTTGTGTAGCGTTTTAAAACACGTGTCCAAAAGAACCGTCATATAAAGTGGTGTCGTGTAAACACTGAATGAAGAGTCTTCTGGGTTAAGTGACCTTGGACAAATCACCCTCTTTGCATTTTAGTTTCTGTTTCCCCTGCTTGTCCCCGAGGATTTCTGTGGATGCCAAACAAGATGAAAAATGTGAGAAAACTCTTTTTAAGTGCAAAAGTGGTATTAATGAAAAGATGTTATAAATGCAAATTTATAAAGCTGAGATTAGGAGAAGCAGTATGAGGCGGGGAGAGAGAGGAATTAATGGGAAGAAAAAGAGGGTGAGATGTGAGTAAAAAATCGATTTTCAAGACATTAACCTCAGGCACAAGAAGAAAGCAGTTTGGAAGTTAAAAGCACTTGGCAAATGAACAAAAATAGAAGGAGGCTAAAAAATAAATTGTGTATAAGCATAAGATGGACTGTTATGTATGTATTAAAAGTTAGGCTTGTGAAGTGTTTGAATGGCATGAAAAATACTTATGATATAATGCTGACCCAAAAACAGGGCACTACGATACATGTATGGAGAGAATGAAGCCGATTGTATAAGAAAAGCATCAAAAAAGATTGGAAAGATAGATCTAGAGTCTGTCACACAGAGTGAAGTAAGTCAGAAAGAGAAGGACAAATACCGTATGCTAACACATATATATGGAATTTAAGAAAAAAAAAAATGTTATGAAGAACCTAGGGGTAAAACAGGAATAAAGACACAGACCTACTGGAGAACAGACTTGAGGATATGGGGAGGGGGAAGGGTGAGGTGTGTTAGGGCGAGAGAGAGACATGGACATATATATACTAACAAACGTAAGGTAGATAGCCAGTGGGAAGCAGCCGCATGGCACAGGGAAACCGGCTCGGTTCTTTGTGGCTGTCTGGAGGGGTGGGATAGGGAGGGTGGGAGGGAGGGAGACAAAGAGGGAAGGGATATGGGAACATATATATATGTATAACTGACTCACTCTGTTATAAAGCAGAAACTAACACACCATTGTAAAGCAATTATACCCCAATAAAGATGTTAAAAAAAAAGAAATGTGGCAAAATTAGTTGCCTCTGAGAAGTGAGCAATTAGAGGAGATTGTTTTTATGTTTTCATTCTTTCTGAAAATTAAGCTTTTCTTTACTGAACATGAATCAATTTTTTTTTTTTTTTTTGCGGTACACGGGCCTCTCACTGTTGTGGCCTCTCCCGTTGCGGAGCACAGGCTCCGGACGCGCAGGCTCAGCGGCCATGGCTCACGGGCCCAGCCGCTCCGCAGCATGTGGGATCTTCCCGGACCGGGGCACGAACCCGCGTCCCCTGCATCGGCAGGCGGACTCTCAACCACTGCACCACCAGGGAAGCCCATGAACCAATTTTTTAATAAACTAAATGAACCAGAAGTGGTGTGAAAAGAACTAGACCAAGGAGTCTCTCTGCTCAAGAGAGCTTCAGAAAACATCCTGAAGGGGGCTTCCCTGGTGGAGCAGTGGTTAAGAATCCACCTGCCAATGCAGGAAACATGGGTTCGATCCCTGGCCCAGGAAGATCCCACGTGCGGACGAGCAACTAAGCCCGTGCACCACAACTACTGAGCCTGTGAGCCACAACTATTGAGCCCACAAGCCACAACTACTGAAGCCCATGCGCCTAGAGCCCGTTAACAAGAGAAGCCACCGCAGTGAGGAGCTGCACACTGCAACGGAGAGTAGCCCCCGCTCTCTGCAACTAGAGAAAGTCCTCACGCAGCAGCCAAAAATAAATACATAAAATAAATAATCTTAGTCAAAAAAAAAGAAAACATCCTGAAGCTTCTTTGGGCCTAAACGTGGGATTTGTTCTTGAAAGACCCAACCAAGTACCTTGTTAACTCCACTTGTTGGCAATCTAGTGTGTTGACAACGATAGCAACAATAACAACAACAATAACAACAGCTTTCAATTGCACGCTGCTCACCTAGTGCCAGATACCACTGAAAGTTTTATATGCGATAACTCATTGAACCTTCGGGGATAACCGATTATATCCTTTTGCTAGGGCTGCTGTAACAAAATACCACAAACAAAGTGGTTTCAACAACAAAAATGTATTATCTCACAGTTCTGGAGGCTAAAAGTCCTAAATTAAAGTGTCGGCAGGGTTGGTCCCTTCTGAGGGCTGTGACGGAGGCTCTGTTCCAGGCCTCTCTCCTTGGCTTGCACATGGCTGTCTTGTCCCTGTATTTCCTCACAGCATCTTCCCTCTGTGTATATCTTTCTAAGGACATTAGTCATATTGGATTAGGGGCCTACTCTACTCCAGTGTGACATTATCTTAACCAAACTGCATCTGCAAAGACCCTATTTCCAAATAAAGTCACATTCTGAGGTACTTGGGGGTGGGGGGTTAGGACTTCATCATACGAATTTTGGAGGGACACAATTCAACCCATAACACCTATGAAGAAGATAGTATGTTTGTGCCCCATTTTACAGCTGTAGAAACCGAGGCCCAGAGAAGTTAAGGACATTTCCAAGGTCCCAGAGCTAGTAAGTGGTGGAGCTGGGATTCTAAGACAGGCAGTCTGACTCTAGAGCCCATGTGATTACATGGTCCACAGCCTCTCTGCAAAGCTAGAGGAGAAATACCATAGAAATAGATTTCCATTTTCTTACATAGCTATGCGATAGAACGGTGTGAGCAGGGAAAGCTAAGTCTGACACTTCACTTCTGTGGCGTCTGAAAAATTACCTTCTTAACTAGATAAGGCTGGATTCAGTTTGCAAGGATTGCCCCAGTGGTCTACCTGCCCTTGTCTAGTTTATACCCCAAGATGCCTCTTACCCAACAGGTTTTACCCCTTTAAAATACTGGTTTCGTGAACTCTAACCTGGCCAGAACTACCTCAGAGCTTGTCTGTACTCATTTCAATCAGAAAACTGATTTAGGTACCAGGCTTGAGAAGTTTCAGATCTGCCAGTGAGAAAAGAAAAGAGCGTTTTTAATTTGTGAAGAAATTGCAAAGCCAACACATTGATGCAACTCTCTTGTTTTCATTTAAGGAAGCAGTAAAGAAAGTCAGAGTTCATCAGCAGAGCGGTTTCATTGCGGCCATTTATTTCTGACCAGCAATTTCTTAGTATTGTGGGTTTGCATATCTGCTTCCAGAAGTTTCCTATGGGAAGGAGACAACAAAACCTGAATGAAATGATGACTGTGGCACTCTATGTATACCTTATCCCAGTACTGAGACTCTCCAGGACGATTTATCCTTATAGTGTATTCAGAAGAGGGTACAATAAGAAAAATGCACACATATATGTGTATATAATGTACTATATACGCATATATGTATGTATGTATATACATACAAATATATACACATATGTATACCTTGCTTATGCAAAGGATAAGTATCATCGCTCCCCAAAATGATTTATTATTTGCCATTGATGATGTCTGTGTAGGTATTCAAATGTTACCAATAAATTCTGGGGGAAATGAGTAAATAGGAAAAAGAATTCTGTGACATTTGATGATGATTTGAAATCCCCACTTTTACTTGATAGTGTGTCACAAGCTCTTGCCACATGACTCAAGAATTGTGGGCAGGGGCTTCCCTGGTGGCACAGTGGTTGAGAGTCCGCCTACCGATGCAGGTGACAAGGGTTCGTGCCCCGGTCCAGGAAGATCCCACATGCCGCGGAGCGGCTGGGCCCGTGAGCCATGGCCGCTGAGCCTGCGCTTCCGGAGCCTGTGCTCCGCAACGGGAGAGGCCACATCAGTGAGAGGCCCGCGTACCGCAAAAAAAAAAAAAAGAATTGTGGGCAATTCCCCCCGGCCCCGCTCCTTGTTCTCTATGTCACGCACATCTTAAATTAGTCATTATTTCTATGGCCATTACTAAAATCTTGTTAAACTACCAAATTGAAAGAATTATGGAGATCTTATTTTTGTCTTAATTCATGAGCTTTGGATTGTTCATTATTTTCCTGTGAGTCATTTTGAAACCCAGGATGCTGCTCAGGACCTCAAATTACAGTGATTTTATACTCTACTGTTCATTTTTTTCCACATGAAGAACAGATTCTAATGTGGATCTAACTGAGTTAATATAATAAGTGCACTTTTCATGTGAGCAAATCCCCGGTGGGCTGCTGCTTTCTCTTTGAATGCAAATCACAGGTTAGGAAATCTATAAATACCAAAGCAAATTTGCTTGTGCATCTAAAGGAAGAAAGATACCTTGTCATATCTTATTTTATATTCAAAATTCCTTTTCACTGAAGGCGAGATATTTACTTTCTAAGTCTTTGACTAGTAGTAGATTTCTCAGTACCTTCTCCGGGTAGAAAGTAAGATAAGTGAGTGAAGACGAACGACAAAATAACGATAATACAAACCAGTCTCGAGTCTCATCCAAACTATGTTTTCAAAACATCACATAAGAATTCGCATTTCACATTGATTTTTATGCTTTTACATTAATGGTTTGCTCACTCCTGAATCTTGCTTGTTCAAATTGAACAAGCAGCAGTGACAGGCAGGAATGATTCTGTTCTCTCTCGTCTTCTAAAAATGGCTTCAGGCAAAAATCCCTTCTTTCTCTTCTACTTTCCAGATGAAATCAGAGAGTGGGATGGCACCTGTTCCAAAAAGATGGCAGCAGCTTGAGGTCTCTGGTGGAGACAGTCATCCTGATTTGAACCTGTATTAGTCAGGGATCTTGTAGGGCATCAGGAGCTCCTGGCAATTGCTACGAAGCTTTTCTCTATCTTCCACTTGATCACTACACTGCTTTCACTAAGCTTTTGAAGTCCCTTTATCATCGTGCATTGATTTATTAACCAACATTTATTAAGCGACTGTTATGTGCCAGACACTGCCCCAGGTGATGGGAACCCAAACATACTATTGTTATTCTCAAGGACAAAGTTTGTTGATCTCTTAATCCCTTGGGGTTCCTAGAACACGTAAGCATTAAGCCCTTAACACCCCAGCAAGCCCATTCTGGGCCTCACAGAACTGAAAAATCTAAAGTAATGAGTGCTTTAATCAGATTTCTATCTTCCAATCTGGCTTTGTGGACTCAAGGGAAAGATCTGGAAGAGAAGTAGGGGGAACACTGACGTTCCTTGCCTAGTTCCTTTACATAATCCATAACCAGCCTTGTCTGTGGGCGTCATAACATTTGGGAGTGGCTAGTGTCATTCTGAATCTGAGATGTTTATGTTATAGCTCTGTAAGCTTAAATCTTCCTCATGTCTTCTCAGCTGTATCATCAACAACTAGAGAAAGGAGAAGGGGCCGTGCCTTCTATTTATTTGGAATCTGCATGTGGCATTATGCACCCAGTTGGTTCTAAATACGTGCTCTTAAGAGACATACAAATACATGTTACTGATTCATCACCAAGCTTGTTCCCAGTGTGAATGTACAGACCGGTGTTGGCACCAGCTGCCTGGCGGGGGGAGAACATCTTTCTTGTTCCCTAATTGGCTCCTATAAACACCAGCCTATCCAACCCCAGGTCTCTCTTTTACGTATTCAACACACCCTACACATCTGCGATACCATGTTCACATCATCAGAGCTACAATAACCTCTGAGGTAGTTCAAAAATTCTGAAAAAAACACAACTAAGCACAAGGCTAGGCAGACAACACACGTTCAGAAGATATTTGGAGTTGAAACCAATGTTCCAGAGGACTGCTAGGAGGTCTTTCTGAGACCTGGTGAATGTGACTTACTCTAGGCTCCCTCTAAAATACACCCCGACCCTGCCCTCCTCCTTCCTCTTCCCCTAACTGCCCTGGAGGGCACAAGTCATGCTCAGTGCTGCATCCTGAGTTTACCTTCCTGATAACATTCCCCTGTTGCTGTTTGAAACAAACAAAAACAAGTATATGGGGCCAAGAGGCCAGCCAAGAGGTGCTCCTGCGTATTGGTTACAGGCTCAGACTCTGGGGTCAGGCAAACCTGGGTGCAAATTCAGGCTCTCACTTGCCACTTTGGTGATTTAAGATCAATTATGGAACTTCCTAAATGCTCATTTCCTGATCTATAAAAGTGGGGTAATGATAGTGCATACCTCATTGTTTTATTGAGGATTAACTGGTGAAATGAGTGGTAGGTGTTTAGCAGAGAGCCTGGCACAGAGCAAGGAGTCTAGATGAAGTTTCTCCAAGAGCATTCTTCTGAAGTGCTGTTTTCATTTGCTTCCTGGGATCCATCCTGTCCTTCTCAACTTTTCGTAGTTTCTAGAATCCCTGTTCTTGAATGTCTCCTCTGATTGGCTGCCTCTGCCACTTCTCTCTGTCACCCATAGCTCCAGCTGGAGGTAAGACTCTGCGGTACCCCAGCCCGAAGCTCTAGCTCCCAGGTGTGCGTGTTCCCAACCAATGCTTCATGGGCAGATGGCTTTGCAGGAAGACCTGAGAGTCAAAGGTCTCCCTGACCCCAGCTCACTCTCCACTCAGCTACTCCCGGCTGGTTAAAGATTGGTTTGTGGCCTGCATGAGTTAACACAATAAAGAATAATTTTGCTTGATTACAAGTTATAAATGTGTTTTGATTTTATAGGTGTCAAGATGTTTAGTAAATATTTGTTGCATGATTGAGATATTTATCGAGGACTTGTTATAGGCAAAGCTCAGTCACAGGCACAGTAGAAAAGGCACAGACAGATATAATTTCATTTTTGCTCAAAAATAGGCATTTACATAAATACTAATAGTGAATACTGCTTTGTTATATATTTCGTAGACAAGGTTCAAGATACTGTAACTTTAGTCCTCTAAACCATCTTTTTCATCTTGTAAAATGCATAGAACCCTTTAAAGGAAAAAAACTATTTTGGGTCACCAGCATTCACATAAAAACTCTGTCCTTCAAAAGTAACCATTAAGAGAATGAAAAGGCAAGGTATAGAGTAGAGAAGATATTGGTGACACATATAACTGTTGTATTAGCAACACAGGGGAAATACATGCAAAGACTTGAAAGGGTACTTTCTTTTAAAAAGCTATCCAAATATCCAAAAATGTGTCCAAGGTTCCCAATGAGTAATCATGGGAAAGCAAATTAAAATTAAAGTTACATCTACCTTTATGGAAAAATTTAATAAAACTGACTATGCCAAGTTTGGGTGAGGATTTAGAGCTGTGGAAACTGATATATTGCTGGTGGGAGTGTAAATTAGGACAAACACTTTGGAGAACAGTTTGGCATTGTTTACTGAAGTGGAAGATACATGCACTCTCTTACTCAGAATTTTCACTCTTAGGCATATCCCCAAAAGAAACATCTGCCCACGCATCAGAAGATATACACAAGGATGTTCATAGCAGCACTATTCATACTACCTCCACCTGAAAACAACCCAAATGGCCATCAACAGTAGAGTGGATAAATTGTGGTATATAGTGTGGAACACTATAAGAGCAATAAAAATGAATAAACTACAGCTGAATACAAGAAAACAGATAAATCTCACAAATATCACGTTGAGTGAAAGAAGCCAGATCCAAAAACGTATATACTGTGTGCTTCCATTTATATAAACTTCAAAAAAAGGCAAAACCAACTGTTAAGGGATGCACGCTAGCGGTAAAAGAATAAGGAAAAGCAAGTAAGTAACTGACATAAAATTCAAGATAGTGTTTGTCTTTAGGAGGGTGGGAAAGGGATTGGAACGGCCACAGCCCACTCCTCGGATGCTGGCACTGTTTAATTTCTTACCCTGGGAAGTGAACACATGGCAGCATTTCATCGAGCTGTCTATTTATGTGGTATGTACATTTTGTATGCATATGCTATTTAAGAGTTGAAAAAACCTTTTTTTTTTTTTAAAGAGGAAGATAAAAACTTACAGATATTTCAGTGTGGGGTTTAGGTGGATCATAGCAGAGACAGACTCTTGGCTTTGTGGGTTATTTACTGTTAAGCTTCAAGAAAGAGAAAAAATGTGGGGCAGTGGCCCCATTCCTAAGGGTTAGGAAAAAGTAGATTTTAAGGAAATGGAGGCCGATAGTAAAGACTTGCAAAAAGTTTTCTGATGATGAGAAGGGGTATGATGAAGTAAGTTAATTGGGTAGAAAGTTTACATTTTTATTCTATTTTATTTTTAAGTCTGTGAGAGACTTCAGTAAGAAGCCACAAGGAAAGGAAGATAATTGATGGATAACGTCTAGGACTATGAACCATAGGCAGCAGGATTGGCTGTCACTGGGAGGAGGTTACTTCCTCAGTGATGGGCATAAAGGAAAAGCTCTAGGGAAATGGAAAGGAGAGGATCAAAGAGAATCAGCTGAGAATCAGAGGCCCCCCTTCTGTTCAGAAGGCGATGCTAAAGTAGCCTTGGGGACCTGAGAGAGTTGGAACTGCCCTAGCCAAATCCCAGGGCTGTGGGTAACCATCCAGGTCCAGCTGAAGTTGGTAGTAAGAATTTGGGCAGATCCAATCAGCAAGGCTTTGGGGATTCCCCGGCAAACACAATACTTTGAGAATAGTAGGAGTAAATGTAAATGGGACAGTGCCATTTATCATGGTCTGCATATTGATGGTAAGGGCAGGCATTACTCTAGACATATTTGCGGGTAAGTTCAGAAAACTGAAGAGGTCAGAAAAATACTGTTTCCTTGTTTTTCTCATTAACCGAACAGACAAGATTATTTTCTAGGCATTGAGAGATTGAGAAAGTCTTAAAGAAAATGGAGAAAATTTGAAAGAGCCATTGAAGGCAATGGAGGAAGGAGCTGATCAAAGTCAAGGGCGACACTGAGAGCCTGGCTGAGGTTTTAAGCTGTGAGTCTGCTGTTGCACGAATTTGTGGGGTTGTAGGATTTTCCCCAGTAGCCCTCAACTTCTTGGAGAAGGAAAAAGAAAACTGCGGCACTAATCAGGTACCATATTTTGCTAGATGGGTGTAGCGAGACACAGGGGGAATGGGTGGTGGCAGGGAATTTGAAGATGCTGGCTAAGAGTGGTTTAGGTTCTTGCCATGGGGTTCAGTGTTGGAAAGAAAAGCCAGGAAGGAAACTTCTGGATACAATGGAAGTGCCATGGTCAAAGAATAAGGGCAGAAAAAGTGGAGTCATGAGAGCTTTGGAAAGATTGAAGATTGTGGTCACTTGGAAGGCTATTAAGACATCTGTTTCAGCTCATAGCAGTTTCTATGGTGGGTGTTGGTGGCGGAAATGGAGAAGAGGTCATTAAAATAAGGAGGTCTAGGAACTGCAGGGCTAAGTTATTGGATGAATGTCCTAAATGAACATTAAAAGCTTCATAGGGTGGTAACGAGTTCTCAAATTTCATGCCAATCACGATTGAATATTCTGGCTGCCTGGACTACTGTGTTCAGAAGAATTCTGAGGCCATTTTTAGGGTCAGATAGAAAGAGTACCATGATAGATTAGCAATGTTTGCTCATAGGAGGAGGGAAAAGTAATAATTGTGCCATACATTTGTGACACCTGTTGAAAGAGTATGACAGGAGTTGAGATGGACAAGAAAACTGAGTGAGGGATGACCCAGGAATTCAAAGAATGAGAGGTAGTGATTAGTTCAAGATTAGTTGCATGCAGTAAATGTTAATCACAAGTTGATTTTCTTTTCTGTCTAAATAGGCTTTAGATCCTCCCTCCCTCCTAGCTCCTCAGCTAGTTACTTTCATGAATCCAAGCCTCTATCCATTTTAAAATTGGCCTAAAGTCTCCCTTCACCAGCATTTTTGAGGTTTGCCTAATCAAAGGTCATTCAGTGGAAATCTGTACTGCAACATCCATGCGCATTTAAGGAATTCCAAACTGTCCTTGCAAAACCCCACTGGGCCCTAAGGAATGCTCCCAGGGCTTTTCAGAAGGGAAATAAAGCAAATTGAATCTTTTAGAGAAGACATACTTTTATTATCTGTAAAATTGAACTGGCTATTTAGAATATGATTGCTCTGTACTTGGAACAGTGGAATGATGGGCTAAATAACAGCTCCACTTTATTGATCATACATATTATTTCAATTAATATTTATGATGGCCCTATGGATCAGATATCCTTTATTGTGTATTTTGTTATTTTAAATTATTTTTTAAATTACAAAAAAATGCACCCTCCTTGTAATAGAATGTGGAGGTATGCATAGTATAAATCGAAAATCTCTTAACGTGTCGTCCCTCACCCTTGCTGTATCTCTGGTAGAGACAGTGGCAGAGACAGTAATGAAAGCCAGATGTGTCTAACTAAAGACACTTTAATCTCTGTTTTATTACTTAAACGCTACTGCCTAGCCCTGGTCTTTTCAGGAAAGGTATCACAATTAACAGAAAAGATAATCAGCTGCATACACAGAGAGCTTCAGACATCTACAGAAGGTCCCCCTTGTGTCTTCAGCTTCATACTGATTGGCACATGAAACTATGTGGGGCTAGTAAATGAACCAACCAAAAGGATTATGGAGAACATAGCTGGGGTTCACGCAGAGCAGCGAATAGTTTCTGATCCCACCAGCTAGAATGGAAAGCCTCATAATCCACATCAGATAGAGTACTGAGAAGCTCTTTGCCTCATGAGAGGAACAAAATTAGTTCTACAATAAATGCTGCTCTGGTTCCACCTGAAATACCTTAAGATCAAAACCTAGAAGGATCAAACTGTGTCTAGGTAACTTAATTGTGTACTGGAACAAATCTCATGAATGCTTACAGGTACCCCAAAATATCCAGCACTCAAAAAGGTGAAATGGTCAATGTCTAACATCCAGTCAAAAATTAGCCAGCATGCCTCTTCCTCAAGCCATGTCCTCTGTTCTGGTCAATCTGTCCCATCTTATGGCCACCTGCACCTTAGATGGCAGGTGTTAAATGTGTCTTTCATTCATCCCTGCTACTTTCTCTGAGCTCTCAGTAACTCCTACTTCACCAGACTTTTTCTCCCCCAGGAGAACTCCAGGCCTCACCTCTCTCTCTGCTTTCCTACTAAAGTTGTCTAAAGCTTTTAGAGGAGAGGCAAAAAAAAAAATCACTCTAATGGCTCCCAGCTATTTCTTTATAATTCATTTACTCAGAGCTGCCACTTTGGGAGTGAATGATACAGCTTGCCTGACAATTTCTTGTTGTTATAATGTCACTCAATACAAAACCCAGCAAACCTTAGGTTTGATAAATAGTGTAGCAGTTTAATGATGGTAAGATTTGCATTCTGGGTGCTCTTCTAAGCAAACCTCCTCAAAGGCACAAGAAGTCTGAGGTTTAGAGACAGAAAACAGGAAAAGCTTAAAATGTGACTTAACCAGGAAAATAGGACCAAAATAATAAAATTCAAAACACATACTCTAGGGCTTCCCTGGTGGCGCAGTGATTGAGAGTCCGCCTGCCGATGCAGGGGACACGGGTTCGCGCCCCGGTCCGGGAAGATCCCACATGCCGCGGAGCGGCTGGGCCCGTGAGCCATGGCCGCTGAGCCTGCGCGTCCGGAGCCTGTGCTCCGCAACAGGAGAGGCCACAACAGGGAGAGGCCCACGTACCGCAAAAAACAAACAAACAAACAAAAAAAACACATGCTCTAAAAATAACCACATCTTCCTATGGAGCCTGCCCTCCTTTGTGTAATTAAGCCACGTATTTTAGATATTTTTTAGAAAGAATTTGATTTCCTTCTTGGAGAAGAGCTATCAAATTCCAAGATCTGTGCATCATCTAATCTCAGTCTCCTTATTAAAAAACCTCAGGCGCTAATAATACAACAAAAACAAAATCAGCATTGAAAAGATTTGAAAATGGAGTGAATTGCAATAATCTCCCCCTTTCCAGAGGAAGGTCTCCAAGGCTGGGGATAGACTCATAGGATTCACCTGGAAACTCTTGGTATCCTTGGGATGTCCTCTTAGAAAACCAAAGGAACAAACACTCAAGGATTCCTCATATTCCTACCATGTACCAGACAGTGTTGTGTGCCAAAAGCTCAGAATAAAATGGAGCTTAGACCCAGCCGCTCTCTTAGTGATGTTCTCATTTGGGTAGTTTTGGTTCAGCCTCTTCTGACAGTTTATTCCATATTACCTAATGGTTAAAAGGCCCTATTTTGGAGTCAGTGCCTCTTTCTGTGGGTACCAGGAGAAGGCAAGACTGCGAAGGAGGGGAGACACAGCTTTATTCCTCTTCTTGCCCTCTCCTTCTCTCATGCCCTCCGTCAGGGCTGTGGTGGGTAGGGGACCTCGGTGTTCTCAGCCTTAGTTGTAAACTGTCCTGTTTTGTCCAGCTCCTGCTAGCTAAGTATTGCTCTGCACTCTGTCTCCTCATGACTAAGCCTCACCCCCCCTGCCTAGCTCTACTCATTCTTAGAGTTCAAAACTCACTTTGGTATATTTTGGCTTCAACCTAAGGCTAACTTCTTCCAGCCCGGCCAAACTATAAACAAATCTACCTTCTGCAAGCAACATCACTGTTTGGCAAGCCCCAGGGCTCTCTGTTGGATATTATCCTGGCAATCAGCCCTGCGGGGCTGGTCTGTGAATGGCTTATGCATGAATGGTCAGGACCTATCCTAGGCCCCTCCCACTCCTCCCATGAACTGTACTTGGCTGTGTCCTGTTCCTTCCCACTCTTTGTGTATAACGTTCCTTCTCCCTGGAGCTCTGCTCCTACCATATCCTTGCCTTACTGCTCCAAATCGACGCTGCCTTATTTTCACCTGATCAGTGTCATTCTTCAAGTGCTCCAAGTGCTACCCGCCCCCAACAAAGTCTTTTGGGTTAGGTAGTCTTTTGGGTTTGGGTTGAATTGTGGCCCCCAAATTCATATGTTGAAGTCCTAGTCTCCAGTAACTCAGAATGTGACCCTATTTAGAGATAAGTTCTTTGCAAAGGTAATCAAGTTCAAATGAAGTCTCTAGGTTGGGCCCTAATCCAATATGATTGGTGTCCTTATCAAAAGGGGACATTTGGACAGAGACACACAGAGAGAAGACAATATAGAAAGACAAAAGGAGGGCTTCCCTGGTGGCACAGTCGTTGAGAGTCCGCCTGCCGATGCAGGGGACACGGGTTCGTGCCCCGGGTCGGGAAGACCCCACATGCCGCGGAGCGGCTGAGCCCGTGAGCCATGGCCGCTGAGCCTGCGCGTCCGGAGCCTGTGCTCCACAACGGGAGAGGCCACAGCAGTGAGAGGCCCGC
>NW_006791811.1:3369445-3384474 GCF_000442215.2 Lipotes vexillifer
AAAAAAAAAAAAAAAAAAGAAAGAAAGAAAGACATAAGGAGAAGATAAGCCATCTGCGAGCCAGGGAGAGAGGCCCTTGGCGCTCAGAAGAAACCAACCCTGCTGACACTTTGATCTCAGACTTCTAGCCACTGCAACTGTGAGACAATATATTTCTGTTGTTTAAGCCACCCAGCCCTAGTTTGTTTGTTATGGCAGCTCTTGCAAACAAATTCTGTTTTCTCGGGAAAACAGAATCTGAAATGAAGATTTGCATTAAACAAGTTCACTGGGAGTGTCTTTGGGATCAGCACCTGTGGGGGAAAGACAGAAGGAGACTGGGCAGAGGGAGAAGTTGAACTGCAATGCATTTGTAATCCTGATTCCAAGGTCACCCTGGAGCTGGGATGGCCCTTCAGAGTTGTCCATCTGAGCATAAGGAGGTCAGGAGGGGAGGCCAGATCTTTATGACTAACAACCCCTTCCTTCCGACAGGGATCAGTCATTGAATGTGGGAGGGGGCACCTTGGATGAGGAGACTTTCTTTGACCGGAGGCAATTCCTGCAGAAGGACTCAGCAGAGGGCCTGCAACACCAATACCAGTAGCTGGGGAATGAGTCATCTGTCCTGCAGAGGGAGCCGTGAGGCATCACAGCATCCACTACAGCCTATTGGACCGAGTTTGGCCCTCTGCTACACTCCCATAACACCGCTGGCCTCTGCTTCTGCTTCACATCCTCACCACAGTGGTAATTTATTGTATGTTATTGTACCTTTTTCATGTATTTGTAAATTTAATACTTTGAGTAAATACTGAACTGTAAATGTGCCAAGATGTGGTTTGCTTTTGCTCAGTTTTACATCATCTCTGCCTAGAAAAAGTGCCTGGACTTTTAAGTAATAGGCATTTAATAAATTTCCATGGCCAAGTGAATGAATTACCACTATCGTCGACCTGGGTATGACATGCTGATCACACTAAACCCCCTGAGCCCTGGAATTCCCTCCACCCTCAATTTACCACCTACCATCTATTCTGCAGAGTTAATAAATGAAAGCGGATAAAGATGCTTTGGAATTGGAGCAGAAGAACCCAAGCATGGATCCTTGTTGTGTTGAGTGGGTCCCTTGGTGTTATAGACTGAATTCATATGTTGAAGTCTTAACCCCCAGTACCTTAGAATATGACTGTATTTGGAGAAAGGGCCTTTAAAATAGTAATTAAGGTTAAATGAGGTCACATGGGTAGGTCCTAATCCAATAAGACTGGTGTCCCTACAAGAAGAGGAAGAGACACTAGAGATTCAGATGCACAGAGAAAAGGCCATGTGAGGACACAGGGAGAAGGCAGCCATCTGCAAGCCAAGGAGAGAGGCCTTAGGAAGAACCAACACTGCTGGCACGCTGGTCTTGGATTTCCAGCCTCCAGAACTGTGAGAAAATAAATTTCCATCTATTTATTATTCTATCTATTAAATCACCCAATCCACGGTATTTTGTTATGGAAGCCCTAGCAGACTGTCACCCTTGGCCTCTCTGAGCCTCAGTTTCCTTGTCCGTCAACTAGGAGAGATAATTTCTATTTCATGGAGGGGAGTGAGGATGGAATGAGATAATACATGCAATCTCTGGATGGATGGGGGTGCCATTCACAGTGTGGGGGACAGACGGGGCGTGTCAGTGTAGCAGTGGAGAAAGAGTTCAACTTGGGACGTACTGATTTCCAGACGCCTGTGGGACGTCCAGGTGGGCAAAGGTGCATACAGTGCTGAATACGTGTTAAATCAATATTGATCAGCCCCTTTGTTCTCCCTGCCCCCAAATTTCCCTCTCCCCCATTTTCACGCATTTCATAAGCCAACAAGTCTGGCTTTCTCCACCCGCCTCTCCACCCCCACTCTTGTCTCTCCCACTCCTTCTAACCTATCAGCACAAGGAATCAAGCATCTATCTGCCTGCCTCGGGTCACTGAGGAATCATTTGCTTTATGGGAAAATATAAATAATGGAAATGCACGAAGTGTATGGGAGATAAATAGAAAGCTTCAGAGTGGAGTAGGGCTCCCTTTGTGTTACACAGATGAGTCTGGGTGGTGTGGAATGATTTATGAGGTTTTTGATAGCACTGCGAGGAGAGAGCTGGGAAGGCAAACCAACTCATTTATTAATATGAACTACCTCCTTCAAAAATTGTATATGAAGACATGTAAATAGAAATGCCCGGGGCATGGGTTCTCTGCACTTTAGTTGCTTCTGTGTTTTAAAGAAATAAATTCAGAGTGCATTAAATGATTACATCTGGGAAACTGTATCTTATTGTTTATGCTTTGAAATGAGGAAAGGTCTGTCCTAAGCTCAGCATGTGTATGTGTGCACATCTGTGTGTGTGCGTGCGTGCACCTGTGTGTACGTGTGTGTACACACACGTATATGTGTGTTTTGGGATAGTAAAGTGAACTGAGGTAGAGGAAGAGACCTAATGTTTGCTTGTATTTACTAGTCTTTATCTTATCTCAAGCTGAAATCTTTTTTCTCTAGCTATCTGTAGTCCTCTGATTACAAGTGCAAGGCAGGACAACAAAATGGCCAGAAAGAAGAAAATTTTAAAAAGCTACCCAGAGAGAAGCCCAGACTGGACTTTCCAGTCTGACCTACTCCCTGACTTACTGTCATTCACAGAATTATGAGCCATAGCATGTTATATCCAGGAAAAGACGCCAAGGTCACCTGGTCCACCTCACTCATTTCAAAGACAGGAACAGGAAGAGGAGAAGCTGAGTGACCTGTCCAAATGGCCTGTGGAACAGCCAGTGGAAAACCCCCACACAAGTCTGGGCAGGTTTCTATGCTGCGAGACCACTGACTGTATGATCCGCATGAGAGTCGAGGTCAGGGGTGACAGGTTTTTGAAAGGGCAACACGAATGTGGTTTTTTTTTGTATGTGTGTGGTACGCGGGCCTCTCCCTGTTGTGGCCTCTCCCGTTGCGGAGCACAGGCTCCTGACGCGCAGGCTCAGCGGCCATGGCTCACGGGCCCAGCCGCTCCGCGGCATGTGGGATCCTCCCGGACCGGGGCACGAACCCGCGTCGCCTGCATCGGCAGGCGGACTCAACCACTGCGCCACCAGGGAAGCCCAATGAGTGTGGCTTTTTAATTTATGAAATCGAAACCTACTTTGCGGTAAGCAGTTCATCGGCTGCTGGGGCATAAAGTGCCTTTGGGCCAAATTAAACAAAGGCACCTCCTCTGTGTACATGACATGGGGAAAGAATTGTGCCTTTGGGTAAAACGGGAAAGTCTTCCCCATCCTGAGTAGACACAGTCTGTTCACAGTGCCTAGTTGGAAGGTGGAGTGCAGGCAGGATTTCAGCTCCCACTTGCCCCTCTGCTGGCCTCTCTTCTTCTGAGCAACCTGCCCCAGGATGTCCCGGGAAGCCCCTGGCAGGGCTCTACCCTTGCTGGGGCTGGGGGGATGGCAGAATGCTTGGGTAGCTAGATGAGACCTGGGCTTCTCCAAGAGGCTCCACCATCTCTTCCTGCCTCCTTCTTGTCCCTCCTGCTTTACTTCTTTCTTTTCTCACTGTCAGCTAAAGTGGTTGGCATGGCCCCATCCTGGGCACTAAGATGCTATTGCAGAATAACATACTGATACGGGTACACTTGTACCTAACCTTGCCAGTCATCCGCTCAAGGGAAACCTCAACCAGCTCCACCTTTGAAATGTCTGTAATCATTTCTGTGATAAAGGAAAACCCTGTTCATACCACACAGCGGTCAATAGCTTTCTCGGGGCTTTGCTTCTTGCCTTATTCAGCACAGTTTCGGTACAGCCTAGGAGTCACAACTTAGGGTCATAAATACATGTTTCATTTCATTTGTCTCCGCAGTCTTTTTCATAGCTCTTCAATCGCTCTAGAATGTGGGGTCGCCAAAATAAATGCAAATGGAAAACAAAAGGAATTCTTTCCATGTTCCTTTAGGGCTAGACCTAGGCAGTGAGAAGTTGAGGGAAAAGCACAAGATAAAAGCTGGGAGACCTAATATAAGCCCCTGTTTTGTCACTTCCTAGACAAGTGATATTGGGCAAGTCACTTAATTCCACTATGCCATGGGTTTTTTTTCCATTTGGAAAAATGGGAGTAAAAATAAAGTCTAACATTTTCTTTCTTTTTTTAAAAAAATATTTATTTATTTGTTTGTTTTTGGCTGCGTTGGGTCATAGTTGCGGCACACGGGGTCTTTCATTGCGGCATGCGGGCTTCTCTCTAGTGGTGGTGTGCAGACCAAGTTGCCCCGCGGCATGGGGGATCTTAGTTCCCCGACCAGGGATCGAACGTGCGTCCCTTGCATTGGAAGGCAGATTCTTAACCACTGGACCACCAGGGAAGTCCCCAAATCTAACTTTTTCAAATGAGACGATGTAAAAATATCATAATTCCCAAGCACTATGCAAATGTTCGTTATCATTCATTTTTACTGTACTTGTGGCTCATTAAAGACGGCCACAAATTCTTTGCCACTCCTTCCATCAAGAGGTGGAGTCTACTTCCTCTCCCACATGAACGCTAGACAGGCCTTATGACTCACTGTGACCAATAGACTAGAGACTAGGAAATAAGTGAGACAAGCAGTCTCACTTTTTTTTTTTTAATACATGTAGCACCATCTAAAATACATGTACCCCCAATGGGTAAGATGTAGTTCCTAAAAGACATTTCAGGCACTCTTACCAGTAGCAAATGGAATGGTTGTTAGATAAGCAAAATCAGTACATGTTCACCTTAGTAAGACATTTAAGGTAATTGACCAGAAAACAAATTTCACAATTTCTTACACAGAATTAGTAATAAAAAGGATGTATATGATACATATTAATTGAATTCAAAATTACCTAAATATGAAGTTAATATATTTATTATATGCTAAATTAAATATATGCTTGTGATAGGTTTTACTAATGTTTGATAAATATTTAATTTTTTTTCCTATTGTGCTCCTCTCTTAAGTGGGATTTTTTTTTTTTTTTTTTTTCATCTTTATTGGAGTATAATTGCTTTACAATGGTGTTCTAGTTTCTGCAGGAGGGAGAGGCCTGGGACCTTGGCGGGGCAGGTGACGAGGAGGTGTTTCTATCAGAGGTAGAGCTAACCTTTGCCTCACGCAGTCAGTACCAGCTTGGGGCTTTGCAAAGCTGAGAACATTGTGGAGGAGGCAAAGTGGAGCAGCTGAGAAGATGTGGGAAAGAAAAAAGATTTTCACACTAACACCCAGGCTTAAGTTGGGTTAAAAAAGAAGGATGGATTATTCCTTCTACCAAAACCCCTCCTCACTCTGGAGAATGTGGTGAGATTTCAGGAGGAGAGAACAGTGAAGAGGTGAAGATGGGATGCGGAAACCTACTACAGGAGACTGAAGATGTGAGGGAAGCACGTGGACTTTGGAGTCAGCCAGACCCGGGCTGGGCGCTGGCTCTACCGCTCACTGGCTGGGAGACTCTGCATGTTCAACCTCTGAACAGGGGCCGGTACAAAGGACTGGAAGGGAACAAGACTGGAGGCAGGAGACCTTGTGGTGGAGACCACCGGTGACCCCTAACCCACCCTCCCTTCTTTGGACACGTGCTTAGTCTATCTATGTTTCTCAGATTCCCTTGCAGATAGGTGTAGCCATGTGACTGTCTTTATTTTGCCAGGATGAGCAGACAGCAAGTCTTCCATTTCCAGGTCTGGCTCAGAAAAGACTCTCATGCACAACTGTCCATTCTCCTTCCCTTTGCCGACTGACTGGAGTGTCAATGGCCGCAGAACACTTGGAAGCCATATATTGAGCAGAGATGAGACTTCTTCACTCAGTGTCTTTGAAAGATTGTGTCAGGGATATAACTGTTGTTACTGTCAACCTGGTAACAAGGAATACATTTGTACTGTGTTAAGCCATTAGAACTTTGGGGTTTATTTGTTTCCCCAACCTAATACAATCCTTAGGAGGTTGTTGCATACACCAGAGAAGAGATGACGAGAATCTGGACTATTGATGTGGCCACAGGGGAGAGAATAGCAAAGGTAAGATAGGATAAGGTAAGGTAAAAGCCCAGGAGATTCTCCCATCAGAGAAGATGGTGAGGAGTTAAGGAGTCGGGCATCCTCTGGGATCAAGTGAAAACTACTGTCTGGAAGGAATGAGCAACAGGACCTTCAAGAAATGCCAAACAGATAATGAAGCGGATGGTGGAGGCATCCTTTGGAAAAGTAGTAGCCATGGCAACAGACATCCAGCGAGGCCATCGAGAAACTGGAGCACAGAGTGACCTGGTGAGGACAAACACAACAGGCAAACTATTAGCAGAGGCCGTGTGAAAGCAGCTCGAACCTTCTGGGCAAGGCAGAGGTAGGGGTCATGCGTTTAGCTTGTGGAGTGTGTCCTGAACATCCCCTTGCCTCCCTTTCCTGCCTCAACATGCATATAAAGCTTTGGCGGGTCCAGGTTACAGAGGGAGCAGGGGAAGACAAAGAGATCCCCACTATTCTGTCCTCTTCTAAGAACTCGCCTTAGGAACTTCTTGATATCCTCCATGGCTGTTTCCTAGGAGGGGTAGAGCCCAGACTCTGCAGGCTAAAATGTTCCCGAGATGAACGCAGCCCAGTATGCTTGCTAATAACCCATTTTAGAAGTTTATGTGGTGGGTGGGTGTGGAATAAAACAGCTCATTAGAGGGATAACTGATGATTTGGGCGGGTCTCAGAGGCAATCGCTTTGAGCCATTATTTATCTTATTTTCCGCCTTCTCTCATCTCAGCCTAATTTCTCAGATACTCTGCTAAGTGGTTAAGAAATCCATGTGTTTTTCCATCTCTTGTCCAATCTATTTTCTTTTGCTGTCAGAGTCTCTATTTCCACTTTGATTTTTTCCCCCAGATTTGAATGCAGCAAACCCTGTAATTGAACTTTTTTTTTTTTTTAATGTGAAGATTTAGAGCAGAATAGAGCTGAATGGATGCAGTGCAGAGGGTCGATTTTAATTCAGCAGACCATTCTTTTTATGTACTGGGAAAGACATGACATTCATTAAAGGATAATTTTCAGAAAAAGGCAAAATCATGACTCTCATAGAGCTATAAAATGAACACATGTCAAAGATTTTGTTTGACTCATTAATTGTGAGAACCAGGCAGACGTTATAACTAGATTAAAGAAGAGTCAAGCAAGCACAGATTTATACCCCCAAATTTATACAGAGTAAAAGGAACGTTGAAATAAATGTGCAAATGGAGGCAAAACTGCCGTTTTCTTGGAGTAGAGGAAGGGTTGTCCCTTCCCTGCACTGAATTCATTCGCATGTTTATAAAAAGAATTGGTTTGCATTGCTATCAGTTATTTACAATTTTCAGATTAAAATAGCTCCCGTGGAATCAGAATCAGACAACCAGAAGCATGTGCTTTAGACAAGGCATAGCTTTCACTGAAGCATAAATTTTTTCTAACACATTTAGACAAATCCTTCCAGCTCAGGGAATTTATTTACTCACTGGCTTCTTCCATGGATGACTTCGGCTACTTAAGAAAAAGCAGATTACAATTAACATCTTAAATTTGTAACAATCTAGGTTGAATTAGTAATAATTAGCTTCAACAGTACAAAAAACTCAGCTCCTAACAAGCTCCATCCCCTTTTGTTGTTATTGTCTCAAATTACATTTTTTTACATTGTGCTAAGAAGGAAACTTGGGTCTAACTGCAATTTGCTTTGCAGTTGCCCCACACATAATCCATATCTAAACTTGACCCTAGGGCTTCCCTGGTGGCGCAGTGGTTGAGAGTCCGCCTGCCGTTGCCGGGGACACGGGTTCGTGCCCCGGTCCGGGAGGATCCCACGTGCCACGGAGCGGCTGGGCCCAAAAAAAGTTAAACTTGACCCTAACTAATTTTCATGGAAGGACATTAAATTGTATCTCATGTTGAATTAAACAGCCAATAACTGAATTTGGCAGTCACAGAAAGAGTCAGGGACCTGAGATCCAGTTCTAGCTTTCTGGCTAAAGAGGTGTGTCATCTCTGAGCCTTGGTTTTCTTAACTGCAAGATGAGAGAGGGCAGACTAGATGTTCTCAAAGGTTCCTTTTTGTTCTTAGTTTCTGTGACTCTACTTCTCATGTCAGTGGGCTGTTTGCTGTTTTACATTATTGTGATGATTAATTTGTATGTCAACTTGGTGAGGCCATGGTGTGTAGATATTTGATCAAATGTTATTCTGGATGTTTCTGTGTTTTTGGATGAGATTAATGTTTGATGGACTTTCAGTAAAGCAAATTACTTTCCATAATCGGGGTGGGCTTCATCCAATCAGTTGAAGAACTTAACAGAACAAAAACTAACTTCCCCTAAACGAAAAGGAATTCTGCCAGCAGACTGCCTTTGGACTTGAACTGCAACTCTTCCCTGAGTCTCCAGCCTGCCAGCCTAACCCATCAGATTTTGGACTCACCAAGCCTCCATAATTGTGTGAGTCAGTTCCTTAAAATAAATCTCTCTATCCCTCTCTCTATCTATCTATCCATCCATCTATCTATAACATATAGAGAGAGAGAACCAACAGGATGTGGAATGAATACACAGACGTACATACACACATGCACGTGCACATATATCCTGTTGGTTCTTTCTCTATATTTTTCTCTGGAGAGCCCTAACACAATTCCTATGATGAAAAAGAGAGAGAATTGTTGAAAATGGATAGCTCTAGACTCCTCTGAAATCTGATAAGACCAATGTCTTCTGCCCATCCTCAGGACAGAAGAACAAAGTTTTACATACAACATCTACCTATTTAAAGGAATGTCCAGTTCTTTCATAAAGTCCAGAACATTTATTGAGTAGAAAGATGAAAAGAGCACGTTTGAAAGTGAGAGTCCGGTTCTCTGATGATGACCGTTTCATATTCTGACCATAAAGTGGAGTGGGCAGCTGTCACAGAAGTGATCTGGAGGGTCAGGAGCCTATAACTCCCTTTCCAAATTCCCAGTAAAGTCTGGCTTTCTGCCTAGAGACTAGAAATGTGGGGTTATTAGCCTTGATTTTTCACTACCATGTCCACACGAGACAGGATGAGAACCACCAAGTTTGAAAACTCATGAATTTATTAAGGTCAAGGGTAAACAGATGGGATGAGGCTGAAGAAGTGGGCTAGGAACCAAGATCCTTTGACTTTTAAGCACAAAACACGCCAAAATGATATCAGGCTCTGTTCACACATTAGTGTAATACAGTATCCTCACATCCTTTCCTATCTTTCTAATTGTCTCTTTATGTTTTTTTAAAATAAATAGGAAAATTGAAGGGACAGTAGAGTCAAGTGACTTGCCCAAGGCCACAAAGATAGTAAGGAGTGGAGACAGCTCTGACGCAGCTTCTCTGTCTGTAAGCTTTTTCTCTTTCCATTGCATCCACAGCACCCCTCCTGTGGCCCATCCTTTCCCTGCCACCCCTCCTATTGAGCGGCCATGTACAAATGCATCATGCAGAATGCCAAAGGTGAGAAGATAATCCTGCAGTGAAAAAGCAGGAAAAGAAATACCACTTCTCAATGTAGCAATAATTGGCAAGGGAAGCAATGTTGCTGTGAAAACATGGTACCCACAGTGGTTTATTGGTGGGAAGGTAGGAATCATCAGACACACACACACACGCACACACACACGCACACGCACATGCACACACACACACGCACACGCACACGCACACAACAGGTAGAGTCTAGATTGTGGAACCAACAGAATCATTTACGTGCTTCTGACTGAGGAAAGCTCCCAAAAGATTCCTCTATGTGGTTTGCCTACATATGCCTCCTGTAGAAATGACTTAAAATTTCACATTATGGATAAGCTTGATGGTGAATATGTAGGTTTTTAGTCATTCAGTGGAATTTATTAAGCATCTATTAAGGTCAAGACTCTGACCCCAAAGAAGCTGGAGAGAAATGCCAACGTAACCTAATTCCTGGGTTCTGCCCTCCAGGAGCTTTTTACCCAGACTTACCAAGGAAGATTAAAATTAGTGCTGGAGGGACTTCCCTGGTGCCACAGTGGTTGGGAATCCACCTGCCAATGCAGGGGACATGGGTTCGATCCCTTGTCTGGGAAGATCCCACATGACCTGGAACAAGTAAGCCCATGCGCCTCAACTACTGAGCCTGCGCTCTAGAGCCCACAAGCCACAACTACTGAGCCCGTGTTCCTAGAGCCCGTGCTTCGCAACAAGAGAAGCCACTGCAGTGAGAAGCCCACGCACCGCAGCAAAGAGTAGCTCCCGCTCGCCGCAACTAGAGAAAGCCCGTGTGCAGCAACGAAGACCCAACGCAGCCAAAAATAAATAAAAAATAAATATTAAAAAAAAAAATAGTGCTGGAGAGATGTACAAACAGTCTGCCTTACTAGCTCCAAGACAGAAGTGTTTGATTTCAACTGGGGAACTGAGAGAGGCTTTATAAAGTAGATGAAACCTGAGCTGGACCTTAAAGGCTGAGGGCAACTTCAGTTGGCAGAAAATGGAGGGAATTGCATTTCCAGCTAAGGAAACAGACATGGAAGTGTGAGAGTGTGGTGTCTAGGGGACAAGAAACCAGAGCACAGGCAAAAGAAGGGATGTGGAGGGACACGAAGCTGGCTTTTCTACGGGTTTTGAATGCTAGGATGAGGAATGTGTGGTATATTTCATTTTGGTTCCCAGCTCTCCACTCTTCCTTCCTGCAAGAGAAAGTACACATCTCCATTCACTGACATGGGATTTTCAGTGCATCCAGTAGGAGGGGTATACATTTCTGCGCCATTAACATTGGGCTTGGTCATGTGACTTGCTTGGCCTTGACATGTAGACCACATATGCCATGTTTCAGTAGAAGCCTTAAGAACCATTCTTTGTTTCCAACAGCTCTCTTGCTTTTTTCTCTCTGCACCAGAATGGCTTATCCCATACAGGACCTGCTTCTTCAGCTGAGTTCTGGAATGACGATGACCCATGGAGAAGAGCCACAGTTGACCCCGCAATGACCCATGAGTAACACGTAACATAAGTAAGAAATAAACCGTGGCTTTGCTGTTGTAACTGAAATTTTGGGGTCGTGTTTTGCCACAGCAAAACTAACCAACAATTTTTTTTTTTAACTTTATTCCGAAAACTATGGGTTTTGGAAAAGACAAAAATTTTCCTTTCTCCCTTGCCCGGCATCCCATGAATTTCAGGGGTGAAAAAAAAACATGTTTTAATTCCTGACTCTATTCAGATTCAATTGCTTTTTCCATACCAGAGACATGGGGGTGGGGGAGGATAGAATAACAATTAGCTTAATACTCACTCTTTGTAGCCACTGGATCAGAGTCACATGGAATCTAAGTAAATCTGATAAATTGCACCGTGAGCATCCAACACTTTGCAGCTGATGGCAGCAAAAACATCACTTCCTTCCAAATTGTTAAGGATAGCGCCAATTTGCCAGATAGGAATAAAGATTTCAAATTTAAACTTGAAACTTTACTTTCCAATGATGGAACATTCCATTCAGCCACAGCAAAGAAACAAATGGACTGACGTTTCACGCTGAGATGACCACCAGAGAAATGGCTTGGTAATGCTGGCCAAAACACTGAAAGTGTGTGCTGCCACCAATGTAAAAGAGGTTTAACTTTCAGTAGGTTATTAAGAAGGATTTGAGAATATATTTGTTGGTACATCTGTTTCTTATCTATCATTTAATTGAATACCAACAAGGGTCGTCTTTCATCATGTAGTGTGGGAAGGAGCATGATAGGTGGAGAGGGGAGGAGCTTGAATAACACTAATAATAGTGATGATGATAAAGAAATGAGAAAGAGAATGGACTCTGGATTCAGTTAAACCTCAGTTGCAAGAATGGCTAGTTATAGGTTCTGGGGAAAACTACTTTTAAAAACACCTGAAACAGGGACTTCCCTGGTGGCGCAGTGGTTAAGACTACGTGCTCCCAATGCAGGGGACCTGGGTTCGATCCCTGGTCAGGAAACTAGATCCCACATGCATGCCGCAACTAAGAGTTCACATGCCACAACTAAGAAGCCTGCCTGCCGCAACTAAGACCCTGCACAACCAAATAAATAAATAAATAAAATATTAAATATAAAATAAAATAAAATACCTGAAACAAAATTTCCTCATTTATAAAATGGATATAATAATAGCTCTCTGCTGCAGTGATCATGAGAATGATGTGAGGTAATGTATGTAAAGTACTTGGCATATGTAGTAGATGCTCAATAAATGTTGTTGAAGTTTTCTTTCTTCAACTTTTAGTTTTTACCTGCTTCTCACCTGAATGCTTTTTCCTAACCCTATCAAAATTCTACCCATCCCTCAGTGTCTGGATTTACCGTTTCATCAGGGCATTCACTGACTTCAGTGTGTGATACTCTACCTTCTCTGAAGCAGCAGTAAAGGCCATGGATGTTCATTTTTTGAATTCATTCATTCATTTATTCAACAAATATTACTGGAGTACCTACTCTGTACCAGGCACTGTTGTAGGTGCTGGAAATACAGCTGTGAACAAAGTCTTGCTCTCACTGAGCTTACATTATAGTAGGAGGAGTGGGATAATTAATAAACAAATAAAAAAATATTTGGTAAGTCAAATAATGATAAGCGCTATGAAGAAAAATAAAATAGGACAAGAAGAAAAATGAATACCAGAGTGGGAAGGATACTATTTATCAGATGGTCAAGAAAGGCCTCTCCGAGACGATACTGGAGTAGAGGGAGTGAGCCATGAGGAACCGGCAGGATGACATTTCAGGGTAAAGGGCCTAGCCAGTACAAAGGCCCTGAGGCAGGAGAAAGCTTGGCATGTTCTAGGAAGGACACTAGTGTGGCTGAGCAGAGTAAGCCAGCGAGAGTGGGTGGGAGAAGAGGTCAGGAAGGTAGGCTCTTGTGGGTGATGGGAAGGACTTCGATTTTTAGTCTGGGTGAGTTGGGAACCCATGAGAGTGTTTTTGAGCAGAGAAGTTGCATTATTTTACTTACATTTTTAAAAGGCTCACTCCATATGCTGTGTTGAAAATAGCTTTCAGAGGAATAAGGAGAGAAGGAAAGAAAGTTAAAGGGGCTTTTGCAGTAAGAGGTGAGAGACAATGGTGGCTTAGACAAGATGATAATAGTGGAGGTGGTGAAAAGCGGAGTCTGGATATATTTTGAAGAAGGAATAAAAAGATTTTCTGGTAGATTGAGTACGTGATGGGAGAGAAAGAAAGGAGTCAGGAATGACCCCAAGTTCTTTGGTCTGCACAACTGGGAGGATGGGGATGACTGGGGGGGAGTAGTTGTGGGTAGAGGGAGATTCATGTTCATTCTGGCATCAGTTGAGTTTGTTATCTATTCAGTACCCAAGTAGAGACCCATTAGGCTGATGGATATGTGAGTCTAGAGTTAGAGGGAGACATCTAAGCTTGAAATGCAAATTAGGGAGTCAAAATCATATAAACAAACTTTAAAGCTGTGAGAACTGGAATTCACTGAAGGAGTGTTCAGGGTTTGGGAAAAATGAGAAGGAAAAAGGAAAGGAGACAGAGAAGGAGCAACCAGGGCCAGAACTGAGAGTGAGGCACTGGAAGCCAAGTGATGGGAGTATTGAAGTATTGATCCACTGTAAAATGCTGCCAGTAAGATGAACAAGATGAAGACAGAGACAAAGCCATTGCATGTGGGAAGGGCGAGGTCGCTGAAAATCTTGATAAGAACAATGCTGGAAGCAATTTTGAGAATGAAGGCCTGGCTGAAGTGTATTTAGAAAAGACTATTGAGAAAGTGGAATGGGTCTAGAAGGCTCATCCAAGGAGATTTGCTGTAAAGGAGACCAGTAGCTGGAGGGGAAAGTGGGGTCAATGCAGATTTTGCTTGGTTTTTGTAAAATGAGTGGTAATCCAGCATGTTTGTATGCTACTGGGAGTGATCCAATAGAAAAAGAAATATTGTTGATCAGGAAAGAGAAGAGATAATTACTGGAAATGTTTGTGGACAGATGAGAAGGGATTTGATCAAGTACACAGTGGAGGGTTTGGCTTTAGATAGGAACCCAACTAGATCATGCTAAGCAACAAGAGGAAAAGCAGGGCATTTATGTACAGATACAATTAGTTGTGAGAAGTGGGAGTTGGCAGAACAGGGAAGTTCTCTTCTGAGAGCTTCTATTTTTTTTCCTCCAGTGAAATAGAAAGAGATAAAAGAATGGAGGAGATGCTGGAGGTCCGAAGAAGGAAGCGAACATGTGAAATAGTGTCTAAGGAAGTAGAGAACTGAATGGACGATGACAATGTAGAAAGATTGCCAGCAGCTCTACAGACCCACTGAGGTTGGGAGTCATGAATATAAAATGGACTTGTCACTGGGTTGTGGAGATTCTCTCCAGCCACAATCAGCCACTGGTTACAGGTGAAGAGTAGGAGGGGAGTTGACTTCAAGCGTGATTTTACCAGGCAGATGCCAAGAAGGAAACGTGACTTTAAGGGAATGGGAATAAGGACAATGAATACAAGTGAGCAGTTGTTAATGATGGGCCATGGAATGTTAGCAGAGTAGAAGAGGGGAAAGTACAGACCTTAGAGGGAGGAGAGACAGTGACAGGGAGGGACTCAACCTGGTGAGACTGAAGAATCGCTGGAGTTGGAGTGTTACAGAAGGTGGCCTGAGAAGATGGTCAGCAGGTCTGAAAGTAGGATGCACGGAATGGCCGGGTCTAGGGTATGAGTATGGGGTACATGACTGAGGTGAGACAGAGGGCAATCACTTATCAGTACTATGTGGGTCTAACGTCCCCAGTAAGCCCTTCGAGGAGAGAAGGCATGTCTCATAGATCTCTGCCTTTCTCCCCGAGCATCCAGCACAGCGCTATGAGTTTAGCAGGGGCTTCATTTATGTTTATAAATAAGTGTTGAATGAAAGTTCAGTCATTAAGGAATACAGAAAAATCGGAGCAACAAGATTCAGATTTTCTACTATAAACTACAACTTTCTGCATTTCCCCCCCCCCCCGC
>NW_006791811.1:3384520-3403934 GCF_000442215.2 Lipotes vexillifer
GGCCCAAATTATTGCCAAGCCATTGAGATCAACTAAAGGGGACCCCTGGCCTTAGAGGTATTAAAGTAATGGTTTCAATTATTGAAAGCCAACCATAGAATTCCACGGCAGGAGGTCATTTGTAATTTGTGAAAGCATAAATTTGGACTTAATGGTTTGGAGCTTTAGCTAGCTGGTGAGTGAGACTAGACAGCTACTTAACGTCTACATCTCAATGTGGTCATGTTATTTTATAGCTATTATCAGATCTGTAGACACTCTCTGAGGGGAAGAAAATAAATTATTTGTAAAAACTGCCTAAAATCGAAAGCAATATTTTCATTGGGAAATTCATAGAGACATTTGCATACAAACCTCAAAGATGTGAAAACAACCAAATTTCACATCCATTTTATTTAAATGGACTCACTGTCTTAATCTGTATCTTGGCATGTTGCTATATATTCAGGCCAAAAAGTACCAGGCACTGGGGAAATAATCTTCAGCCAAAACTAGCATTAGTACAAACTCAGGGAAGCAAGAGAAAAAACCTTTTGCAGTCATGGGCTGGGAGAATGAAAATAAACTAGAATTTTTTTTAAAAAAATTCACCTTATCAGATAAAATGTACTGCTTTACCCAGCAGTGGAGGGATATTTGGGAGGCTGAGGCTTACAGCCATCAATCAAATCTGATCACTCAGCAGCTCTGGTAAGAAAGAGAATGGGGGCTTAATTTAACGTTTTGGGAAGAGCCTGCTTCCTCTCCACCCGCCCTGCCCAGAAAGACAAGGTCTTCAGAGGCAGAACAGTAACCCCATCCTCATCCACATGTAATCCGCACCCCCTTGTGGTTCTCTGCAATCCACAAATCTCACTGAATGAATTCTCACAACTGCCCTAGGCAATAAGTAGTAATGTCTCATTTTGAGGATGTGAGTCGGAGGCTCAGAGGGTCCAGCTGATCTGCTGAAGGACATTTAACTTATACCTGACAGAGCAGTGATTCAAACCACGTCTTCTCGACCCAGGTCAAGCCTTTTCCACACCCCAACCAGCCCTATATTGGTGAGAGGCCAAGCTGAGGGGCACTCTGTCAGCTCACACGGGACGTTTGTCCTGGCTCACTCATGGTACATTTCAATCAGGATTACCATTTGGGTGGAAAGAACATCTCAGAAGCAGGTTTTAGGCCTTGCCTTTAAGAGGACCATGTCTTCCTTCACTATGTCCCCTGTTTCTTCCCCTTTTCAGTCCCACTGCCCTCCATTACCTCATATGAAGTTATTATATCCAAGCTGAACATTCTGCCACTTGTGCCTTTTCCTTGCAAACCAGTTTTCTCATTGATGTCGATTACTTTTTCTAAGATGCCAGCTTCATTACTGATTTTAAAGTGTTCACTGGCTGTTGTTCTCAGAACCAGGGACAGACTCCCTGGTTTTGCATTCAAGGCCTTCATAATTTGGCCCCAAACTATTTTGTAATCTGTGTTCTACTCCTCTGCCTCTTGTCACTCCAGAGTATGCATTTTCCTAAACCTGAACCTTTATGTCCTGTGTTCACACTGAATGCAGTGTCCTCATCCCTCCTCTTTCACCTATACGTTCTACTTCCATCCTTTCAAAGCTGAGGTCCATCTTTTCCTCCTCACGGCCTTTGCCAAGACATTCCAGCACAGGGCAGTTCTCTCAAGGTTAGTGTCTTGTTTGCCCCTCCAGATCCACTTTCCACCCTCTCCACCCTGCTCCCTGCCCCAGTGAGTGAGTGCCATGGACCGGCTCCCTTACTCTCCAAATACTGAACTCTCTCTGTGGTTTTCCTCCACCCAACACTCACCTTTGTAAATAGCCTTTCTAAAAAATTAAAGTCTCCTCAAATTCCCAGTTTGAATCTGACATCTGCTTCCTGTCAGGACCCTGCCTGATCTCACTCCCTTCGTCTATATACTCACAGGCTTTATTTATTGCTTTAAGCCTTCATATACCATATCAAAGGCTGCCTTGAATTAAGAGCTGTTTTCCTCTGTGAGGATCTATTCCCAACCTTACTAAAGTTTCCTGAAGGCAAGAAATGTGTATTATACTCCTACACATGCTTGACCATCCCTCTTACCACCTGCTTTTCCAGTCAAACTTAGCACACATTTGATTGTTATGTGTCCCTGTGTAAAGGACACCTAAATAAGTTAGGAAAAGCAGACCTTTTTAAAGCCTAAGCAAACACATACTTGAATAAATCTAATTATAAAGAAATAGGTGATTGAAACGAGTTAATAATGATATATTGCTCCTTCCTTCTCTAGGAAATTGGTTCCACTTTATCCCTGCTCAGAATTAAGTAAATCATTACAGTAACTCAGAGACATTTCCATTGGCCTCAGTTTACCTACTTCCTGGCCAATGGGGGCACCTGCAAAAGACGGTACCAACTTTAAGATCTGACAAGCTTTCCGCCCCTTAGAAATGGCTTCTGAAAGGTCTGGCAACAATTTTCCAGAAATCAAGGAAGCAACCAAAATTGTCGTAAAAGGTAAATTTACCTCTCATGACTTTTGTGAAGACTAAAGTAATAAATATAAAATACCTAGCTCAGTGCCTGGAACATGGTATTGCTCAATGGGGTATCTCCCTTCCCCCTTATATTCAGCTGCATATATATTATATATATAATTATATTAAAATGTAGAGTTTTATATACAGGGTGTATATAGGTTTAATTATAAATGTGTTGCATACATTAAATGTAGCATCAACATAATACAGATTGTGCTTTTGGAAACTTAAACTGAGAACAAAATTTATATGCTTTTAACTGTAGTAAATATGCCACACATTAAGAGAAATTACCATTTCCCAAAATTCATAAGCCAGAGAATCACTGCCTAAGACAATTTGCTGAAAATTAAATGTGATCCGTACAGTGCCTTTGTGGCTATTGTGAAATGCTAATATGGAAATGTTTTGATTATTTTAATTGCCCTAGGCATTATAATTGTCTATAAACTCAATCTCTATAGATTTTTAAACGATGCTTTAGAAAGAAAAACCACTGAATCCATTGACAAGAAAAGAGTTATAAAGACCAGCTAAAATGTATCTTTATTTCCTTGTAAAAATCTCATAAATAATGGGAAATTGAGGAATGTATTACATTGAATCCCAACTCTAGGCTATTTTGCAGATAGCCTCCATCTCTGCTTCTTTCTCTTTCTGCTTTTCTTATTCCTCTGGTGCTTTGTTTCTTGGGCTGTGCTTTTTCTTTTTTGAAAAAAAATTTGAAGTCTAATCGATTCAGAAAATTACATTAGTTTCAGGTGTACGACATACTGATTCAAAATTTTTATAGATTACACTCCATTTAAAGTTATTATAAGGACTTCCATGGTGGTCCAGTGGTAAAGAATCCGCCTTCCAACGCAGGCAACGCGGGTTCGATCCCTGGTCGGGAAACTAAGATCCCACATGCTGCGGGGCAGCTAAGCCCGCGTGCCTCAACCAGAGAGCCTGCGTGCTGCAAAACTACAGAGCCCACGCTCTCTGGAGGCTGCACGCCGCAACTAGAGAGAGAAAAACCCGCACACCACAATAAGAGAGAAGCTCTGGCACTGCAACTAGAGAGAAGCTGGGGCGCCACAACGAAGAGCATGTGACACAGTGAAAGACCCCGCATGCCTCAATGAAGACCCCGCATGCCACAACTAAAGACCCAACGCAGCCAAAAGAAAAAAATTTTATTATAAAATATTGGCTATATTCCCTGTGCTGTACAATATATCCTTGTAGCTTATATATTTTATACAGAGTAGTTCGTACTTTTGAATCCCCTACTCCTACCTTCCCTCTCCCCCCTTCCCTCTCCCCACTCGTAACCACTAGTTTGTTCTCTATATCTGTGAGTCTGTTTCTGTTTTCTTATATTCATTCATTTGTTTTATTTTTTAGATTCCACATGTAAGTGATAACATACAGTATTTGTCTTTCTCTGTCTGATTTATTTCACTAAGCATAATACCCTCCAGGTCCATCCGTGTTATTTCAAATGGCAAAATTTCATTCTTATTTATGGCTGAGTAATATTCCATTTGATATATATATATATATATATATATATGTAGTAAGCAGAAATGGGGTATTTTGGAACCTCAAGTAACCTTTTCCTCTTATTCTCCATATTTTACTTTCATAAACCTCTTTTCTTTTTTCCTCATCGGTCAGTTTATTCACTCAACAGATTCTCTTTTGAGTTCCTAGGACTCCACATTCACTTTACTCAGGGAAAAGTTCATTCTTGTTCAATTTCCTTATGAAGAAGAGAATTATTTAAAATCTGACGTCACATGTCCTCTCTGGAGTGCATTTTTGACTCTTTACTGCATCATCTCACTCCTCAAGACATTTCTCCTTAGGGAGGTTCAATAAATGCTCAGCTGCCTCCCACAAAGGAAGTCTGAGGCAAGATTCAGACCCACCATCCACCCAGAGGCATGTGTTGTTCCCTCAGACTCCTGGCATAGCAGTCTGAGAGACTTACCAGTTCTAAATGATTGATTTGCCCTTCCACTAGCATCCCATCATCATTAAAATCAGGGGCAGAAAAGAAATAAGAAGAGGGGAAGGGGCTGGAGAAAAGAAAAAAGAAACAAAGGGAAGGGAAGGGATGGGGAGGGAAGGAAACAAAATAGCCATTTCACCCCACTCGTCTGAGGCAAATAATTCAGTAGGTCATGAAGAGCATTCTAATCCAGGGTCTAGTTGTGTGTGTGTGTGAGTGTGTGTGTGTGTGTGTGAGTGTGTGTCTACGCATGGAAGCATGTGCATGTTTGTACACAACAACACATGTGCAGTTTTTGCTACTGCTTCAGAAGTTTTATTAAAATTTATCACATTTGATCCATGGCCAGGGTGCTATTTACATGCTTTACAATTAATGTACAATCAATTTACTAAATAAGCCAAGATGAACAGGCCCCAAAACAGAAAATGAGATGCTTTTCTTTCTCGACTCTGATTTAACATTCCTTGATTGAGTTACTGGTTGGTCTGTTTCAATTTAGACCTATTTCTTCTCTCTAACAAAGGTCAGTTCTAGACCAAGGAGACCATATATTTTCAACTTCTATGCAAATCAAATGTCTTGGTGACTATACTAGTACAGACGATAATTACCAGAATGAATAAATGAATAAGGTCCAGAAGCATCCTGTATAATAACACACACTCTCGTTCTCTCCCTCTGTCTCTTTCTCCCCATTTGGTCTTCAACCTTAGGGTCAGCCAGAGACTCTCCAAAGCTTTGCAGGGACAGATATATCACTGCTGGGTCTTAGTATTGATGAGTCTTGGCATCTGTTTCTCTTGTTCTGAGTTTTCATGGACTCTTAGGCAAGAAATTCTGCCTGAAGAATTTAGCTCTGCATTCTTGGTCATATTACTATAATGTTCACCAGAGTTACTTGTTATGTGAGTGTTTATCAGTGAGTTATCACTGACATTGCAGTTACTGGTGTGCGTGCTTATTTTGCACCCGTAAGTTATGACCCTATGAGGGGCAAGAACCTTGTATTTCTATTCATCTTTCCATGCACTTAGTAGATGCTCAATAAATGTTTGTTGCAGAATCTATGAGTAGTTGTTATCTCTAATTGAATGCTCTTTAAGAGTGGATGAGAATTTTCAGATGTTGACAAATGGTATTCCCTTTAGTAGAGCAAGTTCCAAATTGCTGAGCAGTTTGGAATTTGTTTAATGGTGTCGGCTTGGGCACAGCATCATTATTTCCAGCAGTGAATACCATTTTTAAGTGCTTTTTACCTGCCAAGAACTATGTTCGACAGGTAATTTTTTCAATCTATTCAGTAACCCTGGATATAAATTTTATTATTTTCATTTTAAAGATAAAGAAGCTTAGAGAGGTCATGTAACCTGCCCAAGATTACATAGGTAGTGAGTAGTATGGGGATTCTTATCCTAGTAGGTTTGCATTTATCCCCTACATCTTCTTACATCTCACAACCAAACTCTAAGGAAAAAATAAGAATGCTGAAGTTTTTGGGGGGTATGTTGTTTATGCAGTGGGTAGCTTTTCTGAGAGCAAAACTCTTTTACATTTATATAAAATGTACTTAATAGCTATGCATGTATCACCTTATTTAATCTTCAACCAAGCCTTAAAAGATATTGTCTTTGTTTTTTTATCGTCTAGAGAATTTATAATTTTCTTGGATCAGAAAGATTAGAAAACCTGCTCCAGGACACCTGGACAGAAGTAGCACAGCCAGAACTAATCACAAGAGTTTTGTGGTTTCCACCACATGACTCAGCATCCCAAAGATAGCAAGGAATAATCCTAAAAGACTGAACAGGGAAGCAGTCAGAAGCCGGGCTCTAGTCTAACACTATGGAAACAGAATCGAAAGTCAAATATGAGCTAAAGTATAATTCTTCGAGCATGTACAATTAAAGAACATAGATAGCAACCACGTTTCAGTGGTTATTGGGCATGGTTTCCATAGCAATATGATTTATTTCCAGTAGAATCTGTCAACCTAAAATAGTAGGTTTTCCCTCATTAAGAGAAACAAATAAAAAGTTCATTGATATTTGTTTTTCCATTATGCAAAGATTATAATGTTTGGTTATGGCAAAGAGACAATAATTCTTTCCGCAGAACCAACAGGAAATAAAGTCACCATTGTTTTTCTGGAACAAAATGCATTCTTGTTGGTCTTGGGGAGCTGCAGCAAACAAAGGACACCAAGCGCCCGACATGCCATGCCAAGGCTGGAGGTTGATGCAGTGCGTGCAAGTCTCCTAGAATACACGGAAGTTCACACTGGCTTTCCGTAAATGGAAAAAAAATTTAAAGAGAAAGAAGAATTTTCTCCAGGAAGGAGCACTTAGCCTTGAACAGAGCAGGGAGGCCCAGAACTAGAAGAAAGCTAACATTTATTGTGTTCCTTCCTCAGCAGACACCACTCTAAGCACCTCCTACGAATTATCTCAGTTACTCTTCTCAACAACCCCATGGGGTAGGTACGATTACTACCCCTGAGTTACAGGTGTGAAAACTGATGCACAAGCCATTCAGCGTCTTGACAAGGGCACGCAGTTGGGAATGGCAGTGTAGGATTTGAGTTCTGGAAGTCTGGCCCCAGAACCTGCACTTTCCACCACCCTTCTGTGTGGGCCAGGAAGTGAAGAAGGAAACGTTTCTTGCCCCAAAACCCACAGTGACACAAGTGACCGAACTTAAGATCTTAGACTGCAGGTTCACTGGCATTTCCATCCTGCCAGGCTGGCTCCTCATGCACAGGCTAGAGTATTAGGAGGATGAAGAGATTCATTGGAAGCAGAGTGGTGAAAGTGCTAAAGGCACCTGTTTTTCCTCGTGCTTTTTCATAAGCACACTCATCCTTCTAATTTCAAACAGTTTTCTCCAAAACTCCCTCAACAGCTCAAACCCTGCTAAAGCTACTGTAAGGGTGTGCCCCAGTTTTGGTGGCGCTACAATTTGGTGATCTGATAATTATTGAGCCTCAGATCTGAAATTCCTTTGCCATATGGCGATTGTTGTGTTTGGAGGAAAGGGGTTTGATCTGCATTCCTCTTAGTCAGGGAGTGATGATGTTGTAAAATAGCTGCATTCCACACACCAGCTACCTTTGCTGCTCTTGTAGATAAAAATAACTTGGTTATAAAACGGACATTGGCAGGTACTTGATGAGACCAAAAACCAAAAAAGTTTGTCTATGAGCTTGACTATGAAGGTAACCATGGAGGAGGCAGATTTGCATAGTGATTAATAATGTCACTTCTGCAAATGGGTCAGATCTCAGCTCTAACGACTACTAAGTCAGTAATCTTGAGCAAGTTATGTAACCCCCCAAGCCTCAGTTTCCTCATCTATTAAATGGGACTAATAATACCACCCTCAGAGGTTATCAAAATTATGCAAGATAATCAATACAAAGCAGTTCTAACAGCATGTGGCCCAGTCTAAGCCTCACCCGCTGCTTCCCTTGCCCTTTGCACTCCAACAATACTGCTTTGTTCCACCAAATGCCTTGTTCTCTAAACCTTCCACTCTGCCTGGAAGGCTCTTCCCCTATTTGTCCTCTTGAAAAATTCCTCTTCATTCTTCAGTTTAACTCAAGTGCTTCAGTCTTTCATATCTTACATAACTCTTCCATCCCTCCACCATTTCTAGTAACCCACCATTATAATACTTACTAAATTGTGATGACTTTCCAGCATGTCTTTCTCTTCATTCTACTTCTTGGGTGTACATTAATCCTTGGTGCCCAGTGCAGAGCCTGGCACATCACGGGCATTAAATAAGCAGTTGTTGGATAGATGAACAGGCAAATACTGAGTTTCAGTGTAAAGTCCAGGCTTATGTTTAATAAAATAAGAAAATCTTCTGGAGGTATTAACAATCTAATATCATCAATTGGGAAGGCTCTAACCATAAAATCTAAAGTGTATTCTCATTTTGGTTTTAATCAAAATCCAAAGCTTTAGAAATTACAGTCTAAGCATAATAAGACCTGGAAGAGATTATAGATCATTTTTAGGACAGAAGGAGAATCACAAGGCCAGTGGAAAGAGGCTCAGATCATGACCCAACTTGTACTAGAGAATTCCAAAGGATTCAAATTCATGTCCCAAACAGCAAGTTATCATTGATTTTTTTTACCACCTAGTAAGTATTCTGAATAATAATGCACTAAGAGACATGAGTATATAAAAGCACATCAAGAATAACTAACTAGGAATTATCCTGCACACTAAACTCAAGGTCTATGGAAATGGTTATATTCCTTTCATTGTTCCAAAGGGATAGCCAGTTCTTGGACCGTTTCACTATAATGGAAATAGAGCTAGGAGCGAAGTCTGGAAACAGCCCATTCACACAGTTCAAAGCTTCTCTGGTCTAGACTGCTCTAGCAGGCAGGATACCAGAAGACTGATAAGGGCAGAATATTTCCACATTTTCTAAATGAGAACTAAGGGGATATGCACTTAAAAAAAAAACCCTGTCGGACTTCCCTGGTGGCACAGTGGACAGAACCCACGGGTTCGAGCCCTGGTCCGGGAAGATCCCACATGCCGCAGGGCAGCTAAGCCCGTGTGCCACAACTACTGAAGCCCACATGCCTAGAGCCCGTGCTCCGCAACAAGAGAAGCCACCACAATGAGAAGCTCACGCACCACAATGAAGAGTAGCCCCTGCTCGCCACAACTAGAGAGAGCCCACGCGCAGCAACGAAGACCCAACGCAGCCAAAAATTAAAAACAACAACAACAACAACAAAAAACAACCCTGTAAAGACTCACTGCAGAATGCCACCCTTCATGTAGCCTGATGACCAGCCAGTGTAAAGCATCAGCGCACAACCAATGGAGGCAGGAGAAGTCAGTGGTATCAGGATAAAGGCCAGGTACCCTAGAGGCTTCTGGGGAAAGGCTCCACAGAGACGAGGGACAGGCAAAGCTTACTCTGAGGCAGGTCCCACAAGAATTTTTCACCTGTGGGTGGATTACTCAGGATGTCTCAGGCTTGAAGGGGACTCTGAGGTTCCATAATTACTTTTATAGACTGCATTTTCTT
This sequence comes from Lipotes vexillifer, assembly GCF_000442215.2. Lineage (NCBI taxonomy): Eukaryota > Metazoa > Chordata > Mammalia > Artiodactyla > Lipotidae > Lipotes > Lipotes vexillifer. The sequence continues at coordinate 3,394,111 of NW_006791811.1, forward strand.
TTGTAGACACCATCTGCAGTGTCATGGTTGGAAAGGGTGTGTGTGTGTGCACGTGTGTGCTCATAAGAACACTACCATATATTCCTCAAGATACAGGACAATCTGATACTTTTAAAAACATCTGGGCTTCCCTGGTGGCTCAGTGGTTGAGAGTCCGCCTGCCGATGCAAGGACATGGGTTCGAGCCCCGGTACGGGAAGATCCCACATGCCGCGGAGCGGCTGGGCCCGTGAGCCACGGCCGCTGGGCCTGCGCGTCTGGAGCCTGTGCTCCGCAATGGGAGAGGCCACAACAGTGAGGACCCGCGTACCGCAAAAACAACAACAACAACAACAACAACAACAACAAAAACATCTATACTGGGAAGGCAGAAATGTGTGTCCAAACTGAGAGCTGCAGAATGCAGTTTACAGGGCTTCTTCTGGCCAGGTTGAGGGCTAGCTGTGTATGTTGAAGTATACAGGTTACAGAATGCGAGCCTTTTGCAAGACTAAAATCACGACAGGTCCAGAAAGTGATGCCCAATTCTATTTCACCGATATTAAAAAATATTTCAACTCTTATACTCTCACAGGTAGATTGAATTGTGTACTGGCCACATGTGGAGGCGTTGTTTTGATGGTCTTACACTTCAAGATAAGGTCTAAAACACTCCAGCTGTGAAAGCAACTTATGGAGTCTAAATTCTCTGTACCTCATTTGTTAATTTCCCCTGCCTGGAAAAGCTACAGTCAACTCAATGTGACACTCAATTTGCACAAAAAAGAATCCAGTTTACATTTCTAATCACTTTCCCACTTGGTTGTTTAGGTTTTCAGAGGACAGTGGTCATTCTCTTCCATGTGGTGGGCACTCGATGCGAGTCATAATGCTTCTCCTGTCTATCTGCTCCCTCACTGATTCTCCCCCGGAGTGGAGTGACTGCTCTTCCCAGAGCCTTTGGGAGAGGAATCAGGCAATGAGAACTCAGTCCTTTCCTCTCTCCTTCCTCTGGAGAGTCAGCTGCTCCTAGACAGCAAGTGTTCTGGTTCTCCACACTCTAAGTTTTTCAGTAGGAGAGCTCCATGTGCTGCTGGCTGTCCAGGTGAGCTTGTGACCAGGTGGATAAGTCTGCCTGAATCTGGAGTGCAGTACCGGAAGCTCATTCTTGCTGCACTTAAACCATATTCACCATCCAGCCTTTATCAGCAAAAGAGTGACACATTGGACTCCATCTGCTTGACTGTTCTGTATATCCCAATTGCTTCCAAACTGGGTCAGGGAAAAGGAGTGTACTTCCTGGCTCCCTAAAACCCCAATAGGTTTGAAGACACAGCTGACATTACCCACTGTTTTACCACCTTGTCTTTGCCACAGCAGAACAGATGGCATAGTCTACTGGACAGCCTCTGTTCCTTCAAGGAGACGCCCAGTAATCAACTGGATCTCTAAGATAAAAGCCCTCTGCAGGGACATCTGCAGTGTTTGCTGATTTCCACAGGTGCAAATACCCACACCATGGCAGCTTTTAAGCTACCCTCGGGATATCATTGAACAGAGTTGGGAGGAGATGTACACAATCTGCTCTCAACAGCCAGTAAGGAGCGAACTCAGCCAACTTTCTGCACCTCTCTAGAGCCAGGAAGAACATCCTTCCAGAGAGGCAGATGGCCATGGCACGTGGCTAGATGCACACCTCTCAGCTGGAATTCCTGTTTGGTGATTGTTTGCTGCCCTGAGAACTGGCTCAACTGTAGGAAAAGACCAACACTCTGTGCCACATTCAGTGGCAAGTCTACAGTCAGTTCAATATAAAATTAAAGGAAACAAGATGAGAACAAGGTCACCTTGCAGGTGGCCACACCAAGAGCTAACCCAGCTTGGATTAGACAGTCTTCCTAAGTTCCTGCAGTTACACATTCCCTGGTCTTTTTCTGGCATTTGGAAATCACTTCCCCATCACGTGGGAAAGGTCATTTTTCTGTCCCTAGCCCTGATTTCCTGAGCAGCAGAAATACTAGAGTTTGAATTCTGTTGAGTGATTATAGGCTGGTTGCTTACATCATCCTGATTTTTACTTTCCATATTTGAAAAAATAGAGATTGTGATATTTTCCTAGAAGGTTATCAGAAATATTATAAATGATGCTTTAAAACACCTAGGATGGTGTGTGGCCTGTAGTCGGCATACAATAAATGATAGACATGTGATCACTCCTTTGTTGGTGGCAGGGATGCAGCCCAAGGAGATGGAGTGGGGAGCGGAGCTCGGCCGGTGCAGTTCCTTTTGATTCCCTTCCCATTTCCTCACTTTGTGATGTTTACGTCAGTTTTATCCACTTTGCTGTACTGCACACTTGTCCTCCTTCTAACTCCACCTTCTCCTGGCCTCCCCCTCAGAAGTCATTACTCTTAAGGAGCAACAGGAAATATAAACAGAAGCGGGGAGGCAGGGGAAAAACGTCCTTATCATGCCTATATGAGTAGTAGTTTTCATGTTTTAAAATACACATTTTAAGCGCATGCATAATATTCCATTTAAGTAGACACACCATATTTTGTCATAATTTCCTTAACTAGATCCTCAATCAGGTTGTTTTCAACATTTCACTCTTACAAAAAAATACGTCATTGAACATCTATGGGCAAAAATGCTTACCTACATTCAGATAATATCTTTAACAGATTATATCTGCTAAATGTTACAACGTTTTTAAATATAGCAAGCAGGAAATGCATGCCTGAAGAAACACCTTTGAAGCCATTTCAAGCCTTACCCGAGGAAAGCTGCATAGTTTTCTTCACAGTCAACCCCCAGTGATTGTCTGGATTCACTCTCCCCTCCCCCAATACTTCTCCCATTATTTTTGTATATAACTTCCAAAAACAATCCAGTAGATCCAGAACAAAAAGTTACCTCAGTGTCTTTGTAAATCTGTTTCTTCGGTTAGGTTCCCCAAGAAACACCATGAAACGAAGATCCAAGTGCAAGTAGTTTATATGGAAGTGAAGGGGTGGAAAGGTGAGATAAGAAAGCCAATAAAAAATGCCGATTGAGCCAGTTACCACTGTGGGTAACTGGAACTTGGGCCCCGGAGACAACCATTTGGAAGCAGTGTAAACATGTCTCTGAGATATCCCACCCTAGGCACGGGGGATCCAGGGTATTTATTCACCAACTCTTGTCAGTCCCTAACTGGAAGCCCCTGCTGGAAGGCGTTAATACCTTGGCACTTCCTGTGGCACAGGTAAGCAACATGGCTTTTGCAGGCAGGGAGAGCCCTCAGCAAAGGAATAGAAGTGTTGCCAGTTGGAAGTCCGCTGCCACGCACTGAAGTTGTGGGGTGAGGGCGTATGGGTGAGATGCCAACAGCGTCTGCTAGAATCTACCCCTCGGGAGCACTGCAGCTGTATTCCTGGAATGCGGCTGTTGCTTTAAGTTGTGATGTGCATAAAAGAGGACATTCATGGTCTAAAATCCATGTTTTCCATCCTATTATATACCTAGTGAATATTGGATAAGCTATGTAAACAGACCATACACAGCAGGAGAAAGTAGGTAGGGCTTCACATCTAGGAAGATGAGAATCATTAGTTCAACAAGCATTTATAGAAGGTCTTTTAGTCTGCCAGTCTTGATGAGAAGCACTAAAATACCAAGGTGCATTCGACATAATCCCTGCCCGTAAGGAGCTTACTCTGGTGTACGAGCAGAAGGTGGGATCGGAGAGCAGAGGAGACCTGTGGCCTGCTATCCAGGCAGATAACCTGGGAGGAAGCAATACCCGAGAAGAAATTCCTAAACTTGGTATGTCTAGGCAGACAGGACCTCAGAGAGCCTCACAGAGTTCCCTAGCCCCAGAAGTGGAGAACGGTCCTATGCAATTGCCAGAGTGCCTGCAGGATGAGTATCATGTGCCCAAGAGGGGCATGAAAGCAGCAGAGAAAATTGTTAGGCATGAAAGGTGTTTGTTACGAGATTGAGGAATGCTGGACAGGACCTGAGGGCAGGGTGCCTGGCTTACTCTGTCCCCGTGCCAGCAGGTGACAACTAAGAACCAGATGCCTCCCCTCCCACCCCAAAGTCCTCCCAGAGCTTGGGGGGAACCAAAGAAGTCAGGAGACAGGGAACCTGGATTGACTAGGAATTCTATGTCTGGAAGAATGGTATCTGGTCCTACAAATTCTATTGAGTTACAGACAAATGAAGCAGGGACATTCTGCACTCAAATTTGTGGATCCAAAGCTGTACCCATTGCTCAATGATCCCCCTAATATTGTGTTGTTCTCTTTGACAAGTCTCCCAGAGCAGTGCGGTAAGGAGGGCGTAGTTCTTGGAGTCAGACAGACTTTGGTTCAAGTTCTAACTCTCCTGATTCCAGTCCCTGGATGTGTGCTTATGGGGAAATTAACAGCGTTTATACCCCTTTGAGAGTCAGTTGTCTCACCTGCAAAATGGTGGTTTCTGTGAGGATTAGTAAGACAAGATACAGGATCATCTACTGGGGAGGCTTAGCAGAGTAGCCTTCCAGAGAGGAACGGTGTAATGCTGTCATCCCTGGCTTCTTGGGCTGCAAGGTGATGTCACCACGGCTCATGGACAGAGGGGAAGAAACTCTGATGGATGGGCCAGAATGGCTCCTCCCAAGCTTGTGACGTTGTGAAAACCTCCTAGACTTCATGGAGACGGTCCAGATGCTCGAGCTGGGAGGGGAGTTTGGAAAGAGCTCTGCTAGAGGAAACAGATGGCACCAAAAATCTTCTCAGAGGAGCCACTGCGTCATGCTCTCCTTTGATTCTGCAGATGCAATTATGCCAGCTCCCAAGGATGAGGGAATTTGCCATAGATCAGCAAGCTTTTCCAAAGAGTAAAATGTCTACATATATATGTAAATGTTTTATCCTTTGGAAATTTATTCTTTGTGTATATATCACCCGTTTTAAGGGGATGAATGAGTATTACAAATCCTGATTTTTCATTATGAGAAATACTAAATAGAACGTATTATTTTTGTATACACGCTTATGTGCCTAGAGACTTAGGGTTTTACATAACGTGCCATTTTTTTTCCTTTTCAGATACATCCAGATGTTTTTAGCCTATGCAAAGTAATGCATAGTAATGATGGATATGTACTGCATTTTTCAATTGATTTGCAAGATGTAGTTATATAAAAGAGTTTTAAAAACATAATTCTTTGAAAATTTGTTCATTTTTTTTTAACCACACCCGGAAAATTATTTTTCTATTATTTTGCCCTTTGGAGTTAAAATACTCAAACACCAGAAACATTGTTAATCTGGGACAAATCAAGTCTCAGAAATTTTGGAAGCAATCACCTTCTGCAAAGTCTGGCATACAATTAGTGCTCAACAAAAGTCATTTTCCTCCCTCTCCCCTCACTGCCACGGGTCGTCTGGGAAAGAACCCTACCTCCTTACTGTTCTTGTACATTAGCCTTCCCATTTCCATTCCTAGTCTGCCTCCAAAACATGAATTATCTTCAGATATTTGATACTGACCATTGCAGTTATTACTGTTGTAAGTTTCTGCTTACACTGCCCCAGGTGCTGGGAATGCAGAGAAGACTCGATCCCTGCCCCAAAAAGCTGACAGTCTAGAGAGGGCGAAAAGCACACAAACCTTGGACAGACTGTCAGTCTGACAATCACCTGTCTAGATTTAATGCCACAGTTTCCTGATACATTATACAATGATCTTCTCACCTGGCTGGCTCCCCATGTGCTTTCTTCTTTCTCAGGCCACCTGATGCCATGAATGGGATCAGCCCTTAATAAATGAGGCCTGTCTTAAACAAGTCCTGCAGAAGACAAATAGCTCCATGGTTAGGCTTACTAGATTCCTGGAACAGGCTTTCTAAATGAAGGAGAGTCTTCCCTTGACTTGAACGGGGAGATATTTTTTAAAAGCAGTGACTCTGAATTGGAAAAAAAAAAGAAAAAGCAAAAAGCAAAAGAAAGCAATGGCTCCATATGTAGCAAAGATACCTGCCTAATCAAAATTTAGATTAAAACATTATTTTCCTCACCCTCTTTCATTTTCACCCGTCAAAGCTTTCATTTAACAGACATGTACAGAGTGCCTGTCTTGGACCAGGCACTGTACAGGAACTGGGTTAAGATGAGCTTAATATGGTGCCCGCCCTCTCAGAGGTCATGGCCAAGTGTGGAAGAAAGGCAAGCCGCAGACAAGTAGAGGGGAGTGCGGTGAGGGCTATGGCAGAGTCAGGCACAGGGAAGTTCTAGAATTCAGAGAAGAAGCACCTCAATCAGTTTGGAAAACTTTGCTCACTCACAGTCTGCCCCTGGCCAATTAATCTCCATTACTGTAAGAGCAGTACACAGAGATCCTGGCACAGAGAATAAGAAGTTATTTTTCCTGATTCTAGTTTGGCTCCTGAGTGAGGTGCAAGTGATGTGTCTTAATAGTTGCATTCTTCCTGCTAAAGCTGTAAAACCTGGTTGAGATACTGATTTCAATCTGGGAGTCTCCTGGACCCTGTATTCTGTGTCCCTGAGGACATCTCAGGAAGTGGCTGCAGCAGGACTGCCAATGGCATCGTCAAATCTCCCCCCAGTGGAGTCTGGATTTGAAACTGTTTGTCCACATTAAATGGAAGCTCATCCCCTTGGGTTTCCAGACTTGGCCCATTGGTATCCTCCTAACCGTTGGTACTCATCGCTACCTCCTTGCGGGTCACCACCCCCAAGCTGGATTCGATCAAGTAGAAAGCCTTCGTTTCCTCTAATTCTCCCTTTCAGAGGTGTATCCACTGAGTCTGTTTATTCTCATAATGGGATGATGAGCTGAGGGCCTGAAGAGATGCTCTCAGCTGATTCCAACTCAGAGAACTAAGAGATGTGGCATGTTCACTCTTTTGGGTTCCGCCATTGCCCTGTCCAAAGGAGGAAGCTGACTCTTGTGGTGCTGGAGACAGAAATAGGCTTGGGAGAAAAGATCCAGGAGACGTCCCGTAACCTGTGGCAGAATGGGAATGTGAGAGGAGAGAGGGACCAGCAGCTGAGATCAGGCCCGGTGGGGCAGAGGTAGAAGCCAGAAGGAAGTCTCATCAACCAGGCAGAACTCAGCACTCAGAGGAACTACAGAGGATGGTGAGATTTAAATTCCTTAAAAAAAAAAAAAAAAACTCATAAAGTTCTTAAAATAAAATTTAAAAATAAATAGAAATCAAGCTTAAAATATTTCATGCTTTGAAACTCACAGCTGTTTATAATTTTTTTGGTAAGAAGGAAAACTGATTTACAAATCATGGGAGTTGCTGGAAGCATCACCTCAGGCTCTAAGGTGGAGTTGTTTATGAATTTAGGGGAGGAGTGAGCTTTTCTCAGAAAACAATTTTTTTTTTTCCTGATTGAAAAATGTTTTTACACGGCTGTGTGACTATAGTGTGACCACAGGGTTACTTTTTCTGGTTTTGCTCTGTGGAAGGAAAAGGGAGGCACCCCTCCAAGGAAGAGAAGAGAAGTGATGCTGTGTTTTTCACATTCTACTCACAGTTCTTTGCCAGTTTAATGAATGGCAGCACGACCTAGACAGACAGCAAACAAGGGATTGCTCTAAGAACAATCATGTTACTCCATTGCAGAGCTAGGCTTCAAATAAGCTGAGAAACTTCAATGGCAAATCAAATAGGGGATAGAAAAATGCCAGGGTTTTGTCTACAGAAAGATATAGGAAATTTTAGCAACCATAATCAATGAGGCTTACTAATAAGATGCTACAAATATACATAGGTGTTTATTTTTTAAAATCTTGCTCTGTAAGAATAGCATGTTTAAATATACTGTTCTTTAATTACTTATATATTTTTTAATAATATTATATTTTATAAGATTATGGCTGGATAGAAAAAGCGGGGTTTCTTTCTCAGTTCACTTGCCTGCTATGTAGACTTCTGACTAAAACTAAGATACCTCAAGTGTCCTTAAATCAGGATATCCAAATTTCAGGAACACTTTGAAGTGAGTTGGGATTAGCAGACTCTCAAGTGATGAATTTGCAACCTAAATACAAAATGACAAAAAGTATTGAATAAATGCTTATCTGAATAATAATATGTCAAACTCATAGTGACCAAAACGTCTCAAAGATTGAACTTAAAGCTCTGAAGGAAAACCACTCCCTTTGAAGGCAGTTGACATGAACAAAGGTCTCTGCAAAAATGACTTTGGAAGTCAAGTGGGGGCTTCTGTGGGTTTTGTTGTCAGAGTTAGAATCAGAGCCAACGTAGCCTTTGATAAAAATATAATCCCCCAGCACTGAGGGTGATGCTGTGATTTTTTTGGTGGCTCTGAGATATGAGCAGATCGTCAAAATCATAAGTTGGATTCATCTTTTGGAATACCATATCTTGAAGGGATTAGATGACAAGAAAGCCATATACTCCTGTCTTCTCTCATGGATACTTGCTTTAAGAATCCAGCCGCCATGCTGTGAGGGAGCCCAAACAAGCTCAGCCACAGAGACCACACTGGGAGCTCAGTTGGCTCTGGCCAACTGAGCCCAGCTGAGGCCCACAGCATCAACTGCCAGACATGTTGAGTGGAGACACTTCAGCTGATGATCCCAGCACCTAACCATCCAAGACATGTGGGGCAGAAACCAGTTGTCCCTGTCGTGCGGTGTCTGAATTAATTGACACTCACAGAATCTACGAGCATGGTAAAATAGTTGTTCTATCCTACTAAGGTTTTTTTTTGGGTGGGGGGGGAGGGAGTGGGAGGTGGGAGTAATTATACAGCAAGTAATAACTACAATAGTCAGTATCAAGTCCTGCAGGCCAGAGACCCTTGGTTACAATATCCAGAGACTAAATCTCCAGTCTTCATCCAAGATAGAGGAGAGGCACATACCAGTCATTTGGATTTCAGGAAAGGAACTCAGGATCCAACTGCTTCTTTAATGCACGTTTTGTCAATTTTGTTGTCTTTGATCACTTCTAGATGTCTTGGTGCCATCAAATCCTGAGCCCTTTGAGGGGTCTGCTAGGTTTCTTTTTCCTTCACCGTTTCCTTCTCCCAAGCTCAGGATTCCACTTTCTCCGGTCTGCTAAGGTCAACTGTCACTCGTCACTCATTCCTTTAATTTTTCAGCTTCCAAAATTTGGTTGCTCTAGTCTTCTTTTCCTTGAGAGTTTATGCTTTAAAAAATCATCTTACTGATGTTTCAGTGGGAATTTGGGGGAAAAAAAATGGAATTAAATACATAGGTTCAATCTGGTATCTCTAATTGGAATTTTACTAGATTTTTTATATCTTTTCTGGATATATTGACTTATCTCCTTTTATTTATTTAATTAAAATAAATTACTGAAGGATACTGGATACAAAAAAGACTTGCGCTTTATTGAAAAAGGGCAAGACAACAAGAACAACAAAAACCTTTCCATCTTTTTTCAAACATTTCAGTTCTCTGAGATTTATCCAAATGAATGTGAATATGAAGTCTCCCCCTTTCTCCAGTTCTAATCCTCACCATTAAAGAGCTTTTGTGCTTGGTCTGTGTTGCATGTTCATAAGAAGTTATAAAAACACAGGCTCATCCCTGAAGGAGAAGACAACCTAAAGATAGAAAACAATATAGTGAAAACACAAAGACCGTCAAAGAGTATGTCATTCTTGTAAATAAGCAGATTGGGGCTTCCCTGGTGGCGCAGTGGTTGAGAGTCTGCCTGCCGATGCAGGGGACACGGGTTCGTGCCCCGGTCCGGGAGGATCCCACGTGCCGCAGAGCGGCTGGGCCCGTGAGCCGTGGCCGCTGAGCCTGCGCGTCCGGAGCCTGTGCTCCGCAATGGGAGAGGCCAC
>NW_006791811.1:3404010-3429580 GCF_000442215.2 Lipotes vexillifer
GAGCCTGCGCGTCCGGAGCCTGTGCTCTGCAATGGGAGAGGGCACAACAGTGAGAGGCCCGCCCACCCCCAAAAAAAAAAAAAAAAAAGTAAGGTGTAAAAGCATTTCTGATAATTATATGCATCTGTGAGGGTGTATTTATGCAAATACTTTCATGTATTTTAGAGTATTTATTTAATCAAAAGTCTAAATGATTCAAGGAGTATAAGAATAGTTGAAAAAACGAAAGACCATGAAGACAAAGAAGACAGAAGGAGGAGGTGTGTCAGAAATGAAAAGGAGTGAAATTCCCGAAGACTAGTGACATAGAAGCACCTGTTGAGATAGCCAACAACCTGTAATCAAGGTACAAGAACGTGACAGGAAATGTGTCAGCTTTCTGTAAATTTCAACATTGATCTCATACCACACACACCTTTCGTTCCATCTGACACAAGTGTATTTCCCAGAGGCAGATAAGACAGTTCTTTATGTATTTCTATAGTGACTACTGACAAAACAAACGGGCAGATTTTGTTAACAGAATGCTTATACCTCTGTTTTTATCCACAGTTTTACACTGACCTCTCAATAATTCTACCACTGAACCCATTAAGTATAGTATTGCTTACTACAGACTGAGATTTTATATTAAAACTGAGACTGTACATTAGAATAAAACTGTTTCCTCTACCCTCATGACACTTCTAACATTCACTGTGTGGGTTTTTCTGCAACTCTCCGATTCTCAGCAAAGTCGGAGTCCTGCATTTAACTCACTTCTGACACTAACTACCTGAAGTTAGCCCAGACCCTACAAGGTAAGGGCTCAATCCCACAAGAGTGCGGCTCCACTTCAGATGCCACTGCAAGTCCCGGTTGTCACCTGTACTTCTGAGCGACCAGCTGTTAATTGGGAATTCCCATGACCCCCGCCTCTCAGCTTCAATAATTGGCTAGAACAGCTCACAGAACCCAGGGAAAATTTTACCTACTATTACCGATTTATTAAAGGATGAAAGCAAACAGCCAGATGAAGAGATACACAGGGCAAGGTCTGGAAGAGTCCCGAGCACTGGACCTTCTGTCCCCGTGGAGTGCGAGGCACATCATCCTCCCAGTGCGTGGACTTGTTCTTGTTCACCAGCCCAGAAGCTCTCCAACCTTCGTTGTTCAGGGTGTTTATGCAGGCTTTATTAAGTAGGCAGGCTTGATTAAATCACTGGCCATTAGTGATTAACTCAGCCTGCAGCCTTTCCCTGCTCCAGAGGTTACAGAGTGGGGCAGAAAGTTCCAACCCTCTAATCACACTGTTGGTACTCCCTGGGGGCTTTCCAACAAACGTCATTAACATTAATTCAGGTGTGGTTGAAAGGGTCTTACCGTGAATAACAAAAGACGTTTCCTTTCACTGTTATTGACCTGGAGCTATTTCAGAACTGGGAACAAAAACCAAATATTTTAACAAAAGATGCTCCTATTACTCTTTCTTTCTTTTTTTTTTTAAAGAGTTCGTGGGTTTTTTTCTATTTTATTTTATTTATTTATTTATTTATTATTTTTGGGTGCGTTGGGTCTTCGTTGCTGGGCGCAGGCTTTCTCTAGTTGCGGCAAACGGGGGCTACTCTTTGTTGTGGTGCACGGGCTCTAGGCATGCGGGCTTCATTAGTTGCGGCACGCAGGCTCAGTAGTGGTGGCGCACGGGCTTACTTGCTCCGCGGCATGTGGGATCTTCCCGGACCAGGGATCGAACCCGTGTCCCCTGCATTGGCAGGCTGATTCTTAGCCACTGTGCCACTGGGGAAGCCCCTCCTATTACTCTTACCCCTTAGGAAATTATAAGGATTTTAGGAACTCTGGCCAAGAGTCCAGGATGAACACCAAAATATATATTTCTTATTCTACCATAATATGATGTACATTATGTTCAAATGAAAAATATAAGCAAATTAAAATTCAATAATATTTTATGATTATGCTTATAAATGTTTAAGTTCAGGTTTGCTACTCCAAAATAAATGTGAGAATCATCAGGCAAAACATGACAGTTCTCCCTTATTTCTCACCCAACTCCCATTCCCTCTTCAGAAGCAACCACTGTATTTTAATTTGCTGGATAGTTAGGTATATGCCCTTCCAGCCTTTTACTGTGCATGTACATGCATGAGTGTACAGACACTTGTAATAGGCAGAATAAAGGCCTTCCCAAAGACGTTTACAATCTAATCCCTGGCATCTGTGGCTACGTTATGTAGCAAAGGGAAATGAAGGTTGCTCCTCAGCTGACTTGAAAAGAGAGATTATTCTAGATTATCTGGGTGGAGCCAGTGTAATCACGAGGGTCTTTAAAATGTGGAAGAGGGAGGCAGAAGGGATCCGAGTAATGAAATATGAGAAAAGCACAACAGGTCATTGCTGGCTTTGAGAACGGAAGGAGGTCAGGAGCCGGGAATGCAGACAGCCTCTAGAAGGTGGAAATGATAAGAAAACAAATTCTCCCCTAGTGTCTTCAGAAAGGAACACAACACCTGACATCCTGATATCTTCATTGTAGCCCAGTGAGACTTATTTAGGAATCTGACCTCCAGAACTGTAAGATAATATATTTGTGGTGTTTGAGGCCACTAAATGTGTGCTAATTTACAGCAGAAAAAGGAAATTAATATATGGACCTCAGTAATGCCTCAGTAAACGGCCCACCCAGTTCACTCAACAGAGAAGTTCAGTGTCAAGAAGCCCTAGGCACACACTCAGTTTCCAATCAGCTCTTCCCTCTATTCATAATCATGAGCAGATAGACAAGGATCCCCAGACACCTGACGAAACCCTCATAATGAAAGATAAGAGAATAAAACAACTTTTTTTTTTTTTTTAAACTCTTCATGTAGCCCAGTCTGTTAATCTTCTCCAAAGGGCTTCTGGGATTTTGTGAACAGATAAGCAAAATTTGTCCTTCTTTCCCACCAAGATGCTGAAATTAGTTTCTCGTATTTTCTTCCAGTTCTTATGATGCTTTAGTTTATACGTTTGAGCTCTTAGATTCTCCCCTTTCCATCTACAGTGAGCCTGGGCTGATGACGTCAGCCTTCTAAGGCACTTATAGATTAGCAATGCCACTATATCATGGTCTCCCCCCTCTCTGAACAGTTCTAGCCCTCAAGGTTTTGGGAGAACAAGTGGATTAATTATTATGAAAGTAATCTGTAAAAATAAAATTTAAAAAATATTTTGAAAGCACTACTCCAATATAAAATTTGAGGGTGATGACAATGATGATTATCAGTATTTCCCACAGCTCTTTGCTAGTCATTTGCAGGAACTTCTACCCATCTAGAGGTGGGATCATCTCTGCATGCCTGACTCTTCCCTTTTGGTCCCTCCTCATCTGTGAAGTCCCCAGAATCCCAGTGAGGAATTCTGCATTGCCTGGGAAGGCCAACTTTGCGTCAGCAGAAACTGGCCTGGGCAGCACAGAAATCTTGGAACTCTAGTCACGACTCCAGTGTCACCATCTGTAACGATTTTGACGATGGTGGAGGCTGCTCCACACAGACAACAAGCAGATCATCCTCGGGCTCCACCCCTGCCGGGGTTTATTTACAAGGCCAGTATTCCAAACAGAAGCTCCATTCACTTCATCTCTCTTTCCGGCTTCAGAGGGTGGCAGAGACACACCCAAGGCCATCCCAGGAACCTGGGTAGGCTTTTTAATCAAAGTTTCTTTAGCTTCATCTAACCACGGGGGTGGGGGTGGGGGGTGTTGAATAAAACTCCCAGAATCAAGTGTTGGTTCTGCGTCCTTGAAAGGAAAACAGTGAGACAGGAAAGGCACCCAGCTGAGATAAAAGCTAAGCTAAGAAATGATAGCATTTCCAAAACAAATCACTGGGCTTGAATGCCCTGGGATGAAACAGAAGAGGAGGGAGTGGCAGAGAAGCTAAAAGGCTGAACTCTAGTCAACAGAAGGCAGGGCGCTGACAGAAGACCTTGGCAGAAGATGTACGTCTTTCTGACAGTTTTTCCAAGAGCCCACCCTTCCTGTGTCATTCTGCTCCTCCTGTTTTCCCCACATTTTCTGTCTTCTTCACAAGGTGCATGCTGAGAGGACATGTTAGGCTGTGGCTCCGTGTTGAAAACTTATTTTCACTGTTTTGTCTAAGAAAACAATCTGTTGGTCGTATGGACACCAAGGGCGGAAAGCTGGGGGTGGGAGAGGGCAGTTGTGGTGGTGGGATGAATTGGAAGACTGGGATTGACATATATGCACTAATATGCATAAAATAGATAACTAATAAGAACCTGCTGTATAAAAAAATAATAAAATTCAAAAAAAGAAAACAATCCATTGGAGAGAGGCACAGAGCAGATTGAGAAGAAATAGCCTCATCCCTTTAACATGGACAAGGAGTGGTGAGAAATGTGGATCAAATGTGATGACGGAAAGCTGTTTGATGGTAGAGCCAAAATCAAGCCCAGCCTCTTAGGTCACACATTTGCTTCTATTTCCCAATCAAGCCTCTGCTACAAATCACTGGTGATAGGACACACATAGGTAATCTCTGAATCAGAGGGCTGGAGAAACACAGATGGGCCACTGGGGTGTGCTGCAGGAAATCATCTCAGTGCAAGCTTTCCTGGTGCTTCCTTTGTACCAAGCATTGTGCTAGGTTGGAAGGGGAATAAAGATAAGCAAGGTGCCATTCTTCCCCCAGGGACACATCATCCTGTAGATGAAATGGAAAAGCAGGAAGATGTGACCCAGTATTGCAGAGTTTCAACAGGATTTGGTGACTGTCTTCATTAATACTCTTGGTTACAAGAATGAACTTGAACTAGCCTTGAAGTGAGAATGGATTTTATTGGTGCTATATTATGGAAAACCCAAGTATCGAAAAGGGTAATGGAGTCTCAAAGTCAGCTGGAACCAGGAACTTGAACGCTGCCAAGAACTCTTTCTCCATCTCAAGCAACTGCATCTTTCTTTTCTTCTTTGTCGACCATCCTTGCTTCTCTAGCAGAGTATTCAATAGCATTCAGCTATTAGAGAGAGACTATTTGTGTTCTTCCTTTCTCTTTTTAAAATAAATTTATTTATTATTTATTTTTGGCTGTGTTGGGTCTTCACTGCTGCATACGGGCTTTCTCTAGTTGCGGTGAGGGGGGGGGCTACTTTTCATTGTGGTGCGTGGGCTTCTCATTGTGGTGGCTTCTCTTGTTGTGGAGCACGGGCTCTAGGTGCGTGGGCTTCAGTAGTTGTGGCACGCGGACTTAGTTGCTCCGTGACATATGGGGTCTTCCTGGACCAGGGATCGAACCCGTGTCCCCTGCATTGGCAGGCGGATTCTTAACCACTGTGCCACCAGGGAAGTCCCTATTTGTGTTCTTTCTTGATTCCAAGTCTGAAAGAGCTGGGAAAGTCTCACTGAGCCGTCTTGATTCATGTTCCCCCCTCTGATCAAACCATCAAGATGAGGGAGCAGATCCATGTAAGAGCACAGAAGCTCCAGAGGAAATCTCACAGCCACCCTATTCACCATGGTAAATGCTTTGCCTCCTATACTCACTTTAAGCCTTCTCTTGGTTATCTGGCTTTACTGTTTTTCCCATAGTCTTGTACCCAGATTCCCCTCTCTACCCAATTCTTTCAAAATGATTAGTGATTTGAAAGATAAAGTTTCAAGAGAAAGACAGAAGGTAAAGAGAATGGGTATTTGATTGACTTAGACAATCAGCTGTGTTACGCTATAGGCAAATCTTTTAACTATCCAATGGTAGAGACTTTTCAGGTCCGTGATTTCTCCCTATTTTCTATTTCTGGTTCTCTATTTCACTTCTTGATAACATTACCTTCGGGGGACTGAGAAAGCAGATGGAGCAATCTCATTTTGCTTCCCAGTACTAGGCTTGATAAAAAGGATTGACTGGGTAGAGGGATGACTAAAGTGCAAAGTAGAGATTTTTATTTTCTTATTTATGGATTTTTGTTCATCCCCAATAACTCATTTAAATTTCACACAAATCCATAGTTGCTAGAATTCTAAGCAATAAAGTGACAGACTTCCAAGTTTAGGAGACCAAGGAATGTAAGATTGCTTATTATTCTCTAGAAGGGTCTTTCACTATAGAATATCTCTTTTTCTGTCACCCTGTTGTCCTTTTATTTACACACTTGGCATTTAAACCATAGTAGGAAATGAACAACTCTACTAAGAAAAATATATGTCTGTGTTCATAACAGCATCCACTGCCTAACTGTTTTGGCCGATTTCCAAGCTTCTGAGTGTATGTCTAAGACGGTCGTGCCTAGCAACTGTAAAGGATGTAACCATAAATTAACATAGTTGTTGGAGGTCATAAATGATTTAGATAAGGAGTTTCTCTCTCATTAATGATGTACAATCTTCCATAAGGTTTTGGAAATCGAATTCTGTGGGTCAGATTACGGTTCTTGCATGCACCTGCCAGGCAGGGTGCATGTCTCATGATGTGTTTTTAATGAACAGCTCATACTAATTTTCTGCAAAAGCCATTCATCATCAGCTTCCGAAGTTAGCAATAAAGGACATTTCCAGTGCCCTTTAAAGATTCATTTATTTTAATACTTTGGACAATGAGCCAACTGAATGAAATCAGAAGAATCCTTCCAAAGAAAGAACAACAATCGTAATAAATGGAAGTAGTAATCATAGCAGTGGTGGCACCACCCTGGATACCATCAATATCCGTACCACACTCAGATTATGAATACCAGTATCACACTCGGGGTGCTGATACCAGTGCCACACTCAGTTGGGCATTTCAGATATTTAGTGACGGGGGTCATGGTAACTCCTATGGGGTTTGCACTGTAATCTTCACACACCTTACCAGTCTCCTTCATAGTCACATTCCACATTTCCTATACTTTTGTTTTGTTTTGTTTTGTTTTGTTTTTGCGATACGCGGGCCTCTCACCGTTGTGGCCCCTCCCGTTGCGGAGCAGAGGCTCCAGACGCGCCAGCTCAGCGGCCATGGCTCACGGGCCCAGCCGCTCCGCGGCATGTGGGATCCTCCCGGACCGGGGCACGAACCCGTGTCCCCTGCATCGGCAGGCGGACTCTCAACCACTGCGCCACCAGGGAAGCCCCTCCTATACTTTTCTTATCTTAGACATTCCCCTCCTGATCCTCTCCAGGGCCCCTTTTAAACGTGGGGTCCAACTATCAATACATTTAAGCAGAGCGCAGCAACAGGACTTATACTTTGTGTCATGTGAATACTGCATTTCTTTTCTGCATAAACTTTGATAGCAGTTGTTTTACGAGTGACCTACTTTTTGTTTATTAAAACACATTTTATAGAATGCTTTATATAAATCATCATACTGCATTGAGAAAAATCTGAAAGTTGAAGGACAGGAGTGTCAGGGGCTGAGATAAATTTGAATAAATGTTTCTGCCTGCAGAGTCACGGCCAGAGAGAGAGGTCACAGATGAGACAGCTTGCTACTCTTAAGGATTAGGGGAAGGCAAAAATGGGTTAAGGAGTAGTAAGAACTACAGTGGAGGGGTTTGAATACAAGGTGGGATCAGGAGTAAGATATGGCAGAGAAGAGTCGAACCAAACTTAAGGCCACAAATAGATCGAATGTCCCAGAGCACCTTCTTTTCCCAATGTCCTGTGATTGTCTGAGGAGTAGGAAGCATGGTTTATTAGATTAGGCTAGGCAAGATCTATTTAATTAAACATTTATAACAAAATCAGATGAAGCATGTATACACTTCACCTTTATTGATGGGTTCTGAATGCTGAATAAAACCTTTGATCCTAATCAGGGTAGTCATTAGTGCTATCCACAGATTCGGGCACTGCATTTCCCCTCCCCTTTGAGATTTGGTGTGGTCACATGATTATCTTCAGCCAGTGATTTGTGAGTGGTGGCTTTACTAGTCAACGTTCAGTTTGCCTCAGTCCCTTCCCATTGCTGAAATGATGATGAAAGCATGTGTCAGGATGACGCCTCTTCCAGCTTGAGTCTCTGAGCATTTACAGTGCGCTAAACCTTCTTCTGACTTGCTTTGTAGTGTGACTGAGGACTAGAATTCCAAAGGGTCAACAGGCACAATTCAAAATGTACGGTCGTCCTAGCAAGATCTAAACTTGTGTTAAGTCACTGAGGCTTGGGGGGTGTTTTTTACTGCAGCACAACTTAGCCTGTGCTGATTGATACAAGGCATGGGTAAACAACAGGCAATAAACCATTTCAAGAAGACCAAGAGATGAGTCATGCAGTCCTCTCTATAACTGCATGCCTGTAAGGTGAGGTCAGCTGAACTGGCTCTGACCGGTGAGTAAACTTCGGGATCCAGAGCTCTTGGCTTCCAAGTGAAGGCCCTCCTCCTTTAGATCTTGCAAGGAAACCCTTGTCGAAGAGCTGCATTAAGGTCAAAAGCGGCTAACATCAGCCAAAGCTTTTATTGCCCCAGAAAGACCAGCCTCAGTCTTGTCTCCTGTGGCTCCATTTTCTAAAGGGTGGGCTGTGTTACCATTTAGGCTCTGGCTGTTGGCAAGGTAGCGTGGACAGAGCTTGGGCAGGGAAGCCAGTGTGCTTACGCGCAGGGGGTTCCATGTGGGATAGGATGGAGCCAGGGGATGGAAAGGCAGGTGGATACGCTGTCATCAGGTATTGGGAGCCCGGGACTGCCTGTTTCATGCCATCATGTTCTGGGGAGGAGCTCTGAGGAATACAAGAATTCTACAGTTGAGCCTGGCCTCCCAGGTCTTTCTAAAGATATATTTGTGAAAGCAGGAGGGTGGAATATATTCATTTATCAGTCTCTTATCTTGACATAAAACTTTTAAGTATTTAGACATATGGCGTTGGCTGTCCATTGGTATCTTGCCCTGGGCCCTGTGTGCACCTGAGTGGGAAAGCACAAGGGCCAGTCTCTGTGACGCTCTCCCTGAGGTCCCTAGACATGGTGCTCATGGCTTATTGCCCCTTCACCTCTGCTCTGCAGTAATGTAAAGGGGGCAGAAACCCAATTTAATAAGCAGAAGATGGGCTGAGCACAGCAGTCTCAGGGTAAAAATCATCATCCCTGTACTCCCACACCCTGTCCTGGGGCAGGAAATGTTATCTAAGTGGGGATAAAGAATATCGTGGCTTCTGTACATATGTCAGAATGCATGTGGTTGGCTTTAAATGTGAGGAGAAAGATGCAAAAGGGTCAGTGTTGGGGGCTGTATGGGGAAAATGACCAAGTCCAATGCTGAAATTTTAGGAAGGAACAGGCATATCTTTGGTCTGCTGCAACTGGAGGAGTGTGTGTATGCTTATGTTGAAGGGCTGGGGAAACAGGTGTGTCCACCAATCCATCCAGAATGCCACTCCAGCTCACATGTTCAGAATAAGGCATCAGGCCCTACCATTCCATTCGGGATGCACTCTGAGACCCAGGGAAAAGCATCCGGGGTTACTGCTTGGTCTCACCCTCCCCTGCCTGTTCTAAACCAAGAATATGCTAGAGCTCTCTGTGGCTGACACCTGTGTATATATTTACATTATTATAAATAATAAAAAAATAAGTAAATCCTATTTAAATAAGTATACGAACATATAAACGTATCCTCATCCATTTATATATATTTTATACAAAGGAATCCGGGAGAAGACTCTCAGCCTGCTTAGAGGCACCCAACCCAGACAGGAACCCCCATGTCCAGCTTCCAGCTCCCTCTCTCAGCTGCCACTAGGGGGAGTGGGGCGCCCGTGCTTCCAGGGGTGGGGTGTTTATTCTCCAAGGTGGTTTAAAGCCCCCAGTCCATCCTCGCGTTCACTGCTCCCATTCTCCTGCCCACTAAGCTCAGAGCAAGGGGGAAATGGAGACGTTCAAAAATGGCATCTTGGGCTTCCCTGGTGGCGCAGTGGTTGAGAGTCCGCCTGCCGATGCAGGGCACACGGGGTCGTGCCCGGGTCCGGGAAGATCCCACGTGCTGCGGAGCGGCTGGGCCCGTGAGCCGTGGCCGCTGAGCCTGCGCGTCCGGAGCCAGTGCTCCGCAACGGGAGAGGCCACAACAGTGAGAGGCCTGCGTACCGCAAGAAAAAAAAAAAAAAAAGGCATCTTTACTCCCTAACACAGTAGTTCTCAGCCAGGTCTGCCCCCCTTCTCCCACCAGAACCGTCCCCACTGGGGATTCTGACTCCCTCGGTCTAGGCTAGGGTGCAGTCTGGGCATCAGGAATTTGAAAGCTCCCACGTGAAGCCAAGGTCAAGAATCGCTGCTCTGACAGCAACTGCCTCCTCCCACCCCCGCCTAGGAAGAGATTTTTAGTTTTAGGCCAACTTTTCCCAAACTGTCCTGCCATTGAGACTTCATTCAGGGGGAAGACATCCCTGGGTATTTTTTCAGCAGCTTTGGGCAAATCTGTGCTGCAACTGTAGACACAATAACGGTGAACTGGACTTAATGCAGTGTCGGTGGGTCCACAGTACACTCTCTGTTACCTTGCTTGCTATTAATACCACTTTGGCAAAGATAAAAATCAATATAAAAATAGCTTACTGTGAGGGCTGGAACTTAAATACCTAAACTATTCCACTATTTAAAAAACACAATCCCAGGCAGCAATTTGTATCAAGACTAAAAAATACTTAAGAAAGATTTTAAACTGTAAAATTATAATACTTATTCATCCCAATTACTAGTCTTTTCCTTTGCAGAGAGGTCTTTTGCATATGAATCTGAAGGTATTCAGCTCCCCTCCACCCCCAGTGTGGATTGAGCTCTCTGGAATCCTCTCTATTGATCACCTACCCTCAGGCCAGAGGAGGCGAAGTCCCAAGGGGAGCTCTCAAACCTCTCACAGAAATTCAGTCCAGATACTGACAGCTAGTGCCGCAGACTGGCTGCTGGGCCCGTGTCCCCGCGTCCCCTGCCCTTGCCTTCCCTCTATTTGTGGGAGACATTGAGAAGTAACCCAGAAGAGAATTTGAAAAAGAAAATCGATTGGAATGCCCTTGGTAATAGTCTCTGCCTCTACGTGGGGGAACAAAGAAAGTTAATCTGAAGGATAAAAAAATGGGGTGGCACGGTAGATGACAAGGAAGAGATCAGGAGTCATTGCAATCCTAATATAAGACCATCTGAAGAGCTGTTTTTCAATTTACGATGGCATTTGTTCTTTGATTACCTTGAGGCTAAGAAACAAGTCATTTTCCACTTCATTGGTGATAAGTCAATATTTTTACTCCAAAGAATGACGGCTTTCATCTTTTTCTTTGACCTAAATGAAATTCTTCATTGATTAGTGTTTAACAATCTAAAACATTCAAGCAAAGGTGTTAGGAGAATCTTTAGGTTAGAGCGATGTATGCTCAAGAACATGGTGACTTAGCATGGGAGTCACTCTGTGGCGTGGGCACCTCGCTGCTGCAGTCAGGGCCAGGCGTTTGCCTGTTATGGATGTGACCAAAGAAGATTCTCTCGGAAACCTTCTGAAGGGGAAAAAGGATGAAGCAGTGCCAAGCTCTCTAAAGAAACAACTCTGGATGTTGTAACTATTTCCACTTCAAGATTGGCATGGCAGGTATGAATGAATAAGGGCAGAGAAAAGCAAAAGGACCCTGATCACTTAGTACATCTCTGTCATTGGAAAATAGATGGGTTGGGTTTGCAATAGAGCTTTAATAAGTCTGTTTTAGTTTGAATTATACTTCTTTGGAGGGTGGGTTGGCAATGTCTTTCAAAATGTAACTGTACATATCCCATGACATGACAGTCCCATGTCCTGGGATTTATCCTACAGTTACATGCATGCCTGCAAAATGCACATGTACATTGTATTCATCTCAGTAGTGTTAAAAATAGCAAGAGCATGGAAGCAAACTCGATGTTCATTGACAGTAGACCAGCTAAGTCGATTTATGGCACATCCTCCTATAGCATGTTGTGCAACCATTAAAAAAGAGGCCACTCTTTCTGATGCGGAAAATCTCCATGGTATATTAAGTGAAAAAAGAAGCTACAGAACAGTGTGAATGTTGTATAAAAAGTCTTCATATATTTATTTATATGCATATACTTTATATATTTATAAGATATCTCTGGAAGGATACACAAGCAACTGGTAACAGAGGCAGTAAGGGAAGCTAAGAGGCTTCAAGTGATGCAGCGGGAAGATTCACTTTTACTCTGACCTTTTGAATTTTGTACCGTGTGCATGTATTACTTTCTAATGATTTATAGGGGGTCTATACGTGAAACCCCGGAACTCCTAGAAGAAAACATGGAAATAAAGCTCCTGGACAAAGGTTTTGGTAATGAGTTTTTGGATATACCACCTAAAGCACAAGCAACAAAATCAAAAATCAACCAAGTGGGACCACATCAAGCGGGCGGAGGGGAGCTGGGGCCCTGTCTCGAGGGGCAGCCACTGCTCTCCCCCCTGCTACGGATGCTTCAAAAGAACGAGGGCCAGTGTCACCAAATCTTCCTATTTCATGCAAAACTCAACTCTTTTTCTTTGAGGTATAATGGATTTACACTATTATGTTAGTTTCGGGTGTACAACGTAGTGATGCGATATTTTTATAGATTATACTCCATTTAAAGTTATTATAAAATATTGACACCCTCATAGGCATGTCTTATCTTTAAGAGCTGCCCAGAGAGTAACTATGCCCATGAAGACAGTACCTGCCAGCGGCTCCCACCACATCCTCGTATGACTTTAATGCAGGGCTTGGCTCACATACGATTGCCCCAGCGCTGGAAGGATACGGGAGAAGAGGCCGAACTCTATAGAGTTCTGGGAAATTTTCCAAAGATTCCTCGAATGTGGGGGCAGCCGGGCTTGGAGCCAGGAAATTGGGTTTGAGTCCTAGTTCTGTCACTAGTTCACCGTGTGACCCTGGGCAAGTCATTGCCTGTGAAATAGCCACTTGCTCATCTTCACAATGCAGAGTCTGATGCAAGTATTCCTAACGTCCCTTCTGGCTCTTATTGTCAAGATTCTCTCATCCTGATTAGTATTGTATGGACATAGAGAAAGCCACTCTCACTCTATAGGTTGACACATGGCAGATTTAAATGACAACTGCAGGGCAGGGGGAGAGGAGGAGGCGTCATCCAAAGGCATCACATTCTTTATTGAGGACGATGTGCAGATTTTGTCAAAGTAAGTACTTGTCTTCAAATGCTTGAATCGGGGTGAGGCCACACAGCATGGGGCCAGGAGAAATAAACCATTGGGTTTTCCTGTTTCTCCCCCTTTGAGCCCAGCTGGCAATTCCAGGTGATAGATGCTCTGGTGCAGAAGGACAAAAGGTCTTGGGAACACAGAGGGCAGGCATCTGACCCAGGGTTAAGAGGAGTCTAGGATAAAATTATCTTTAAGTAGAGGCCTGAAATGTGAGTAGGAGCTAGTAAGCAAACAGAAACAGGAAATGCATTCTAATTAAGGAGAACAGGGAAGATAAGGGCCCAGAGTTGCAAAAGAGTTGCCACATTAGAACTGATTGAAATTCAGTATGGCTGGAGCATGGATGGCAGTAGTTGGGGTATGATCAAAGAGAATGTGTCTGGAGACTTAAGCAGATGCCACGTCATGACAACCATATTGAGCCATGAACTCTATGACCAATTCCTGGTTCATTCATTTATTCATCCATCTATGCACCTCCTCCATGCAGTCACCCGCTAATCCATCCATTTATTTATTCATCTGTCACCCATCTGAAAAATAATGCAATGCTTTCAACCGTGGCAGCTCATTAGAATTACATGAAGAACCTGCAATTTATCCCAAAGCCCAGACTGCATTCCAGGCCAACTAGATCAGAATCTCTAGGGGTAGAACCCTGACATCAATATTTTCGAGGTCTCCCCAAGAAATTCTAATGTTCAGCCAAGTTTGAGAAGCACTGAAATGATGTGTGAATGATGTGTTAGGTCCCACAGTCAGTGTTCCACTTTCTTTTTATTGCTCTGAATCCTGGCTTCTCTATCCCAGGGCCATGACTTGTGTGGGACTGGACATTTAGTCTAGATCACCTGTGGTCTATAGGACATGACTGTGCAAATTAGAACAGGTACCCCTCCCGTAAAACATGTTGCTTCATTCTGTTTGAAATTGTCTTAATATTGTATACTGATTATACTAGAATAAAATCTGCCCACCGGTCATGAAATTGTTGTAATAAACACAAACATCAATGATGTCTACAATGTGAGCAGAGATTCCTTATATGCGGCAGGCTTGTACAATGCACAACCTGTACGCTCACACATCATGGCCCTCCTTTAGTCAGGGGAGGCATGTGATTCCAACTCCCTCACTCTCTGATCTGAGCCCAGCCAAATTCCTCTTTGACACCTTTCTAGTCAAGATGATCCACAAATAAGGGGACTATATTTCCAAAGTCTGAATACGTACCTTGGCACTGAGACAGGCTTTTGTTTTTCTGACTAGAGGATTTATTTAAATGAAAACTCCTCTAAGAGGCATAGAAATTAAATCACATTTAGTTACTTATGTAATGAGCCATCTTTATTAAAAATAATTATGTTGCATGAAATTGGAACTGTTCTGGAAAATCTGAGAAGGATAGCTGCCAAACTCTAACTTCCAGCTGGAATTCTACAGCTCTGCTGTCTGGTCCCCCGTGATGGGACATTCACGCTCCACTCTGCTCCCTAGGCCTAGCAGGTTCCTTGCGGTTGAGAGGCCAATGGTGACTAAGATGGTTCTGACGGGAAACGAGAGATGCACGGAGCACCGTCCTTGTCGTGCCTCCCTCCATGGCCTCTCATGAACAGAGGTGGCTGCTTGAGAAGGAACAACTAATCCCTGTGTTCTTTCTCTTTACCAACGCTGTGTAGGCACACCGTGGTGGCACTGCCATGGGGAATAGTGGGCTCACGGATGGCTGAGGAAAGGAGAGGCAAAAACTGGCAAGGGTGATGATGGTCCCAGAGACCCACATACAGCATTTATCCCATGGATGATCAGGAGGAAGAAAAATGCGCCTTCAGACGAGGGGGAGCTATTTTAGGCTGAAAAACACCATTTGGGAACTTGAGCAGGGCATCTTCTATCCACTCGTGGAGGACAGAACAAGGACTACAGGCGAGTAGACAACATAGAAAAAATAGTAGTGAGCATTGAAAGAAATACCATTCAAGCGGGGGGAGGGGGGGCAGGAGGAGTGGTGGAAGGAGGATATAGCTAAGCCCTCATCCTTCACAGAATTCTTTGCCCGAATAATCTAAGGGTACAGTGAAAAGAATCATGTTCTAGAAGATAAGATTTCAGTCCCAGTTGTTTTTTTTTTTTTTTTTTTTTTTTTTTTTTTTTTTTTTTGCGGTACGCGGGCCTCTCACTGGCGTGGCCTCTCCCGTTGCGGAGCACAGGCTCCGGACGCGCAGGCTCAGCGGCCACGGCTCACGGGCCCAGCCGCTCCGCGGCATGTGGGATCTTCCCGGACCGGGGCACGAACCCGCGTCCCCTGCATCGGCAGGCGGACTCTCAACCACTGCGCCACCAGGGAAGCCCTCCAGTCCCAGTTTTGATATTAACCAGCTCTTTGATCTTGGGCAAGTCACCTGACTATCTGATACCTGTGAGTCCACATTTGTGGAATAAGGATGAACTAACTGAATTCCAAGATCCCTTCCAGATCTAGAGGCAGCACAGCATAGGGACTCCGGAGCTGGACACCTGGATGCACGCTGTGACTCTCCCTCCTGCTGGTTGTGTGACCTTGGGCACATTACTCATCCTTTCTGTGCCAGAGTAAAATGGTATAAAAATGGTACCTACTTCATAGAGTTGCTGTGAGGATTAAATGAGATCACATATGTGGTGTGCTTACAGGAGAAACTGGCACATAGAGTACGCTTGATACGTGTTCTACTAGAATGGAAGCCACTTGAGAGTGGAGATCTGTGTCTGTGTTTTGATCACTGATGTGGTCTAAGTGCTGATGATATTATCTGACACATAGTAGACACTAAGTAAATATCTTTTGAAAGAATGAATGAACCCACTACACACCTATTAGAATGGCTGAAATCTAGAACACTGACAGCACCAAATGTTGGTGAGGAGGTAGAGCAACAGGAACTCTCATCCATTGCTGGTGGAAATGCAAAATTGTACAGCCACTTCGGAAGACAGTTTGGCAGTTTTTGACACAACTAAAAATACTCTTACCATATGATTCATCAATTTATGTCTTTATTTACCTGAAGTACTGGACATTTTAGGTCCACACAAAAACCTGCATGTGGATATTGACAGCAGCTTTATTCATAATCATCAAAACTTGGAAACAACCAGGATGTCCTTCAGTGGGTGAATGGATGAATAGGCTGTGGTACATCCAGATAATAGAATATTATTTGGCATTAGGAAGAAATAAACTATCAAGCCATGAAAGACATGGGGTAACTAACCTTCAATGCTTATTATTAAGTGAAAGGAGCAAATCTGAAAAAGGCTACCTACTGTAGGACATACTACAGGACATTGTGGAAAAGACAAAACTATTTAGAGGGTAAAAAGGGTCAGTGGTTGCCAAGGGTTGAGGAGAAGTGTGGGATGAACAGGTAGAACACAGAGGATTTTTAGGGCAGTGAAACTATTTGTATGATACTATAATGGTGGATATATGTCCTTACACATTTGTTCAAAGCCATAGAAGGCACAACACCAAGAGTGAACCCTAATGTAAACTATGGACTTTGGGTGATAATGATGTGTGAATGTAGATTTGTTGATTGTAAAAGATGTACCACTCTGGTGGGGGATGTTGATGGGGGATGCTATACATGTGAGTGGACAAGGGAGTATATGAGAACTCTCTGTGTTTTCTGCCCAATCTTGTTGTGAATCTAAAACTGCTCTAAAAAATATAGGCTATTAAAAAAAAAAAAAAAGAATAACTGTGTGAATAAACATTCTGACTCTACGGCCTCATGACCAGGGTTTACATTTGGGTCTTCTCGTGCCCTCTCCTCACAATGAGAGGAGAGGACACGAGAAGACCCTCCTATCATCATTCTTACCACGTAGAGAATCTAGAAGAAGTGAGAGAGAGTAACAAACTGCATAAATTACCAGAAACAACGGTACTTAGTTACAGATTGCATTTTCCAAAAATGGCTGCAATAATCTTTTCAGTCCCACATACTCCTCTAGAACCCTGCCACTTGCCCACCAAGGAATGGAGTCTAGGTACCCTCTGCTTGAACAGAAGCAGGCCTTTTGACTGCCTCGACTAATGGAATATGGTGAATCTGATGCTTTGTGACCTTCCGAGGCTAGGTCATAAAAAGCAGTACAGCCTCCACCAGGTCTCTCTCTCTTGAAATACTCAACTTGGGACACTGAACAGCCAGGTAAGAAGCCCAAAGCTGCCATGCTGTGGGGAAGTCCAAGCTAGTCCATGTGGAGAGACCCTGCAGAAAAGCCCTGAGACGCTGAAGAAAAAGAGGTGCTGGCCAAGCCCTCACCTCCTCCTGATTCCAGCTCCAGCTAGAAGTGGCTCACCATAACTGCATAAGACACCCTGAGCCGGAAGCACCCAGCTGGGTTGTGCCCCAGTTCCTGACCCACAGAAACTATGAGAAATAATAAATATTTTTGTTTTAAAGCATGGTGTTAGGATGATTTTTTTCTGCAGCAGTATATAAACTGGAAAAAGTGCTTGGTAAAGCATAACAACCAAGTCTGGCTTATTCAGGCCCACCTCCCTTAAGCCCCAAATGACTATCTGGCCCTTGAGAACGTTGGCGCTTTTCTGGCAGGAATCCAAACACAACTTCCCCCAATCCACCTGGGAATTTTCCTCCTGGCAGGACACCAAAACACAAGCTCCAGCTCCCACAGTTCAAGCCCAGAGCACCATGGATCACTCTAGCCTTGGCCCCCAAACTTGCTGACCCTCATCACTCTTCAGCAGGGATGCTGTTTTCTCCCTTTGCTTCCAGTAACTGCTAGGCATCTCAAAAATCCTATCTCATTGGCTCTCTCTTGAGAGGCTTCACATTTCCTTCCTTTTCTCGTCATTCACCATCATTTTCCTCAAGTCTCAAGATGACAGTAACTCCAAGGTCTTCGTTTGTCATTAATGTTTGACTGATTATGAAAGTGAACACCTATAAATCCTACATCCATACCGATAAGCATGATAAAGAGTTGATTCTAGGAGAATACGGTACATTTATCATGATGAAGGAGGAACTATTTATCATGCTGTCAGTTCAGCGTGTATATTTACACATTTTAAAAGAATCACTATACCTTGGGTAATCCTTTATAATAAAGTGTTCAAGGAGCTTTTCACACACATCTCCTCCTTTGATAAACCCAAGTCCTGGCTGCTCTTCTGGGACGTCAAAGAAAGAACAAGCAAATGTCAGACATAACATGTCTTGGATGCCTGAAAAAGAGTATCCAAAGTCGAGAATAGAAAGTGTAACTCCAAGGTTACCATAGGGGACAAGTCAGGTCTGACTTCTCAGAAACAGCTCACCGTACAGTGAAAAGATCCCAGAATCTGGAGACAGACACCAGCAATTGTATTCCAGCTCTGTGACTTACTAGCTAGATGACTTCAACAAATATGATTTCCATCACCTAATTTCTTCATCTGTAAAATAAGATATTAATAAATCTACTTTTAAAAGTATATAAAAAGGATTGAAAAGAAAGTGTTCAAACAAAAACTTGTGAACAAATCTTCATAACAACATTATTTACAGTTGCCAATAGGTGTAAAGAATCCAAACGTCCATCAAGTGATAAATGGATAAACACAATGTAGTATATCCATGACAATGGAATGAATATTAGTCACCCATAGAAAGGAAGGAAGCACTGAAACATGCTACAACATGGATGAAAACACATGAAATGAAGAAGTCAGACACAAAAGGCTACATATGGAATGATTCCATTTATATAAAGTAACCAGAATAGGTAAATCCAGAGATGGAAAGCAGATCAGTGGTTGCCAAGGCCTGAGAGTAGGGAGGCATGGGCAGTGGCTCCTAAATGAGTACTGGGTTTCCTTTTGGGATGACGGAAACGTTCTGGAACTAGATAGTGGTGATGGCTGGACAAGACTGTGAATGTTTTAAACGCTACTGAATTGTACACTGAAAATGGTGAATTTTATGTTATGCACGTTTTAACAGAACAACAAATAAAGTATGTAAAGCACCTAGCACACGTGCCCCCTCCCCCCCTCCCCGTGTCATTAGACTGGAAGGAAACCAGTGGGAGCCTGGAACGGTTTGTCCCAACCACTCCATCCCAGATGGTAATTCCCATTAAAAAGCCCATACAAGAGAAAGGACAAGAGACGTCAGAGGTTCTGCTTCATTTGCATTGGGGGCAACTGGGGCATGTGTATTTTGCAAAATCTCTCTGGTGATTCTCACATGTGCCCCTACTTAGGAGTTTCTTTACTGATCGGGCAGCCTCCCACAAACAGGCCCTGGCCAAAGACTCTCCTTCCTACTGAGAGCCCTGTTTTATCAACTGAGTTCACCTACAGTGAAGTTCTCTCCACCAGAGACACGTAGCTCACAAGACATTTATTCAGAAACACTTTCAGGAGGACACATAAGCCCCTTGGTGGCCCAATTAAATGAAGCTACCTATCTCAAGTGGGCTGAATTGCAATCAAAACACTATCCTTGCCTTTTTACCGCTGTGAGAGACAGGCATTAAAAAAAATACTTCTAATTATTTTGCAGAATTGCTATTGAATGCTTTGTGTAGTGAATTGAATAGTGGCTCCCCCAAATGCTATGTCTGAATCCAAACCCTGATACCTGTGAATGTGACCTTACTTGGAAACAATGTCTTGGCAGATGTAATTAAGATATCGAGACAAGATCATCCTGGATTTAGGGTGGGCCGTTAATCCAATGACTGGTGTCCTTAAGAGAGAATAGAGAGGTAGGTTCAAGACACAGAGGGGAAGACCATGCAAAGTCACAGGGATCAGAGACACACAGGGAGAGTGCCACGTGAAGACAGAAGCACAGATTTGAGTGATGCATCGACAAGCCAAGGAACTCCAAGGCTTGCCTGCAGCCACCAGACATTAGGAGAGAGGCATGGATTCTCCCTCAAACCCTCCAGGAGGAACCAATCCTGCTGCCACCTTGATTTTGGACCTCTAGCCTCCTGAACTGTAAGAAAATTAATTTCTGTTGTTTTAAGCCACAAATTTGCAGTAATTTGTTACAGCAGTCCTAGAAACTAATACACTTGGTATCTTATATCGAACTTAATATCAGGGATTAGACAACAAATTTCCTTCCAGAATTCCGTACAAGGAAGCAGAGTCTCTCCAGATAGATGTGTATGTTCCCCCTTACCCAGCAAAAAGTAAGAGGGTTGTTGATTCCTGACACATTTTGCACTTTTCTTGTCAGAAAGCTCAGGTGGAGGCTAGGGCACAAGTTCTGTGATTATCCGTCCTGGATTCTTGCTATCAACTTCTCCTTGCTTTGCCATGTTTCTGTTCTCTCTTTCATTTTGAATTTTATTTTTAATTTGCTTACTCTCTATATATGCAGTTTTATTATAAACCACCTAAAATACTTTTTGAAGAGAAATGACTACAAAATTATAAGTAATAGCAGAGTGGCTAAGAGAGTGGGCTCAGGAACCAAACTTCCTAGGTTCAAATCCCAGCTGTATAACTTAGGAGGTTTGTGACTGTGGGGGCACCCTATGCCTCAGTGTCCTCAGCTGTGAAATGGGAATAATATTCGTATGTGCCCTGTAGGTTTTAAGGATTTAGTGACTTAATCACATGCAAAGTACTTAGGACGATGCCTGACATATAAAAAGTATTCATTCAATAAGTACAGCTATTACTATTACTTGTCCACATTACTGCCTTCGTTAAAAGTCTGCTGGTGCCTCACTACCTGCAGGATGAAGTTCAAGCTCCCTATCACAGCACACAAGGCTTTCCATGAATGGCTTCTTCCTGGGGCCGCAAGTGTGTCCTGCCTGACCCTCCAGTTAACGCGGACCACATCCGCACGCTTGGCTGTCCGCTATGCTAGGCATGCCCCAGCTGACTCCTACTCGCCCCTCCAGACTCGGCTCCGCGTTA
This sequence comes from Lipotes vexillifer, assembly GCF_000442215.2. Lineage (NCBI taxonomy): Eukaryota > Metazoa > Chordata > Mammalia > Artiodactyla > Lipotidae > Lipotes > Lipotes vexillifer. The sequence continues at coordinate 3,425,114 of NW_006791811.1, forward strand.
CTTCCTCCAGGAGCCCAGCCCCTGCCTCCCCATCGGTGGTGGGTGGTCCCCACCCAGGCTCCATCTCCAGCTCACCACTTTCACAACCTGTTGGAGTGACTTGTGCTACATCTCCTTCATCCAGGAGCCTCCTGATTTTAGTTGTCTCTGTGGGCAGAGAATGAAAGCACTGAGGCCCTTTGGAAGATTGAAACTAATCTGACTAACAGAAAGCTTTATTGCAAGGGTCAGGTGGTGGTGAGGTAGAGACCTGTCTGAGATCTGTGTCCTGATTGACCAGGCTGTCCCTGGAAGGGACGGACAGCACCGGACAATTTAAAGCTCCAAAGGCTTCACAAACCACATCTAGTCTGCTAATGCTTGGGATAAAAGTTGGCTTTTCCATCAAAGCCTTTGACCCTCAGGGCTGGTATTACTCAGCTGGCTAAATGTCATTCTGCATTTAGCACGACTAACCCCTGCTTTTGAGGGAGTTGAAGAATAACAGCCTCTGGGAGAAAGAGAGTTTCCAGATGGCTTTGTTTAATCAAGTTTGGAAGTGCGACATTAAATCCTCTGAGAGGTTTGCCCTCATGCCCTTTTTCTCCCAGCTTACTGAGGTATAACTGACAAATAAAATTGTAAGATATTTAAAGTGTACATTGTGGTGATTTAATGTACATATACATTGTGAAACGATTCCCACCATCCAGTTAAGTAACGCATTCATCACCATTCATCATATATTTATTTTTTTGGTAAGAACATTTAAGTCCTACTCTCTTAACAAATTTTGATTATACAACACAGTGTAATCAACTATCATCACGTTTTACTTCAGATCCTCAGATCTCATTCATCTTATGTTGTTGAACCCAAGTTCATGTTTCTGATGCACAGTGAGGCCAAACAAGCCAACCATCAGGATTTGCAGCACAGAAAGCTTTATTGCAAGGGTCAGGCAAGGAGAATGGGTGGCTCATGCTCAAAAGACCTGAACTTGCCAGGGGTACTCGGGGAAGAGTTTTATAGGCAAAATTTGCGGTGAGGGCTGCAGGGTCTGTGACTTTCTTCTGATTGGTTTGTGGTGAGGAAATAAGGGTGATGTTTCTGGAATCTCAACTTTCTGATTCCAACCAGTTTGGGGTCTGCCTTCTTGTGGCCAGCATGTAGTCACCATCCTCCACCTGGTGGGGGTCTTAGTTTCTACAGAACAACTCAAGGACATGCATGAGATTGTTATCTATACCCCTTCAGGAGGCACTAGCAGTCCTGTGACTCTATTGTCCTATTAACTGCTTGAGCCTGCTCTTTGGAACTCAGGGAAGGCCACGGAGACTAAAGCCTTTTTTTCCTACAAACAAGAAACAGGGGATACAGAGGGCCTTCTGTACCTGGGAGGCTCCTGTTTGGTTTCACTTATAGTTGAAATTTGTACCCTTTTACCAACCTCTGCCTAATTCCTCCAGCCCCTGGCAACCACTTTTCTACTCTCTGTTTCTATGAGTTTGACTTCATTCTCTTTCTTCATTATTTTTCTTAGCGCTTACGTATAAGTGATACCATGCAGGATTTGTCCTTTTCTGTCTGACTTAACTCATTTAGCATAATGCCCTCAGGGTCCACCTATGTTGTCACCCCTTCTTTTTTTATGGCTGAATAATATTCCCGAGGACCTCGGCTCTGAAGCCTGGTGTGGGGTGGGCGGGTGTGAGACAGAGAGAGAGAGAGAGAGAGAGAGAAAATTGGTCAAACATTGCCTTGTGGTATCATGGAAACGTCCCCATCTGAGAATCAAAGGATATCAAACTCAAGGGGAAAACCTGAGTCCTAGTTTGGCTGGTCCTGTATCCCACCCCTACTCATGGCCCAGCTCTCCAGCTTCTCGCCACAAAGTTCAAGGCGTCCTCTCTCAGGAACCCCTGTATCAGGAGCGTGAAGGCCCCAGACCTGGTCCATCAGGGCCTGCATACCTCCTGGGACGGGGGCCTGAGCCTGCACAGGGGAAGAGGGTGGAGCCACCAGGCTGCAGGTTCCCGGACAACAAGGGACCTCCTGCACTCCCCAGGGCCCTCCTGAGGCTGCACCTCGGACACTCTCTCCCATTCAAGGAAGCTCTTAGTGGTCTTTACGCCTGGGATTCAGAGGCAGAAAAATCAGGAGTGATTCAGATGCAGTTATTCAGAGGTGTTTGTGGGTGAGTGGAAAGGGAATACAGGATGGTTTCTTTCAGGACAGGCCTGCAGCCATCAGCCAGTGTGGAAACAAAATGAACGCTGGAGTCGGGCAGACCTGAGTTAGGGCCTGGGGCAGGAAGAAGAGGGAAAATGAGAACCGGCTACACCCAGGCTGGGTTCTGAAGGTCTGTGGATGGGCAGCTGGTGCCAGGCTCTCCTCCCTGCAACCGACCATGAAGGCTGGCTCAGGGCATATTCTCTTGCTCGCAGAAGTCCTCGCACATCAGCCTCTACCCTATCACCACCTCCCAACTCCTCCACCTGCCAACCCCAACCTGCCAGGAGTGAAGGGGTGGGAAGCCTGATACTCCTTCAAGATCATCTGGCCCAGAGCCCTCATTCAGCAGGTGGGAACATGGGACTTAATGGTGCTCATGGCAAGATTAGGCCTGTCTTAAGGCTGAGTTACGGAGAGGCCACAGACAGAAGTCAAGTGCAATCCAGGAGACAAGGCATGAAGTCAAAGTCAGTTCAAGTACAGGACAAAACGCATCAAGTGGAGGAACCATCTGCTTCCATGTGGTCTCAGGCTAAGGTTGGACATCACCAGCATCAAACAGGTGACGGTCAGTCAATGGATATTTACTGAGCACCTGGTAAGTGTCATGCTGCCTTGTGGGTATGGAGGACGGAGCAAGAGCCTACATTCTCTGCTGAGAAGAAGATGCTAGTAGGCCAACCCCAGTCAAAAGGGGCACCATGGTGTGGTGGGCAGCTTCGGTTCTGTCTGGATTTGACTCTGCCTCTTACCTCTCTGACCTTAGGAAGCCATGTAACTCTCCGTGCCTCAGTCTCCTCATCTGTAAAGTGGGGCTACTAAGAGCAATAGCCTCAGAGGGCTGCTGTGAAGATCAAATCAATTGAGTAAAGCACTAAGCATGGTGAGAATGTATTTATTATCATCCCGAACACTGCTCTTATAAAGATGCTGGGATCATGCAATGCTTGCACTACAGAGCATTTTAAAGAGGCCACCCAGGGGTCTGAGAGCTTGTGTTCCATTGCTGGTAACAAATTGCTGCCTGGCCTCAGACAGGTCGGGTCACTAATTGTTCTCAGCCTCCATTCCATTCCCATATCTGGGGATGGCAGAGGAGGGGTAATGGCATTTTGCTCAAGAGGTAATGGATAAAGAAGATGTGGCACATATATACAATGGAATATTACTCAGCCATAAAAAGAAACGAAATTGAGCTATTTGTAATGAGGTGGATAGATCTAGAGTCTGTCATACAGAGTGAAGTAAGTCAGAAAGAGAAGGACAAATACCGTATGCTAACACATATATATGGAATTTAAGAAAAAAAAAATGTTATGAAGAACCTAGGGGTAAAACAGGAATAAAGACAGAGACCTAAAAAAAAAAAAAAAAAAAAAAAAAAGAGGTACTGGGAGGCGATATGAGGCCACCTTCACCGGAGTCAGGGCAAGTGGTCCTGGGTTTGCCATGGAAAGAAAAGGCGAGGCAGCCTGATCACAGAGGGGCTTCATCTGGTTGGGAGCTTGGGGCTTCTAAGGTTGTAGGCACTTCGGAGCTGCTTGAAAGGCAGCGTCTGACATTGTCTTGGCATGATTTACTGAAAGCTGTACTCAAGTTAAATCGAAAGTGAAAAGGTTAATTACTGAGTACATAGTTTTAAAAATATATAATTGGCTTATTTCGATGAAGTTGGGATAAGAACAAGCAAGGAGAGGATTCAGTGTCCTGCAAATAAAACTTAGGGAGACTCTCACTATTTGCTCTGATTTGCCATCTCCAGGACATAGTCTGAAATAATATGAGTGTCCAGCCACCAGAAACAATGCCCTTTGCTGTGTTTAGAATACCTGTACTGTCCAGTATGGTAGCCACAAGCCATATGCAGCTATGGAGCATTTGAAATGTGGCTAATCCAAGTTAGATGTGCTGTATGAGTACTCCCTGGACTTCCAAGACTTAGTATGAAAAAAAAGTGTAAATATCTCTTTAATAATTTCGTTTTAATTACATACTGAAATGCTAATACTTTGGATATACTGAGCTAAATAAAATACATTATCAAAATTAATTTCACCTGTTTCTTTTTACTTTTTTTTTTTTTTTTTTGCGGTACGCGGGCCTCTCACTGTTGTGGCCTTTCCCGTTTGGGGGCACAGGCTCTGGACGCGCAGGCTCGGTGGCCATGGCTCACGGGCCCAGCCGCTCCGCGGCATGTGGGATCTTCCCGAAACGGGGCACGAACCCGCGTCTCCTGTATCGGCAGGGGGGGGG
>NW_006791811.1:3429847-3435075 GCF_000442215.2 Lipotes vexillifer
GGACTCTCAACCACTGTGCCACCAGGGAAGCCCTCTTTTTACTTTTTTTAATGTGGCTACTAGAAAATCTACCGTTACATATGTGGTTGGGATGGTATTTCTATTGGACGGTGAGGTTTAAATAGAGTGTGGTTGTCAGGGGGTCTGCTTTTCCCAGCAGTGCTGGTTGAGCCATAAATGATTCTTCTTCCTCAAATAGCAAGAAGACTTTGAGATGGAGAGAACACGGGACCAAGATATCGCAGATCCAGATTATTATTTCACACTGGTCACCAAGTTGCTGCATGGCCTTGATGACAATAAGTAGTAGCAAAGACTTCTATAATATATTTAATAGTTGAGGCACCACTCTAAGCATTTGACACTTGTCGGTGTCTCTCAACAGTCTTGTGAGATGGGAGCTATTATGAGTTCCATTTTCCACGTGGAGATGCTGAGGCGTGAAGAGGTTAAGAAACAAGCCCAGAGCTCACGGATGGAAAGTGGTGGAACTAGAATTCAAACCCAGGCAGGCAGGTTCCAGGGTCTGTGCTGTGGACCACGTTATTGCCTCTCAAGTTATCCAAACTAGCTTAAATTCAGTTTCTTTATCTATAAAATAGAGTTAATAGCTACTCTGTCTACCTTGCAGGATTGTAACGAGGGCCAGAAGATGACATGGGTGACCGTAGACAGTAGACGTGTAAGGTGGCAGAAGCTTAAGAAAGGAAATTACAGAGGGAGCTTCCCGTCTGTAAGACCATTAAAATTCAGACCCAGTTCTTTCATACAGTGTTTCCCCAAATGGAACAGTTTCCTCTTCCTGTGCTCCATAGCACTCTGTGATACATCACAGTCCCTCACACACCCTGTCTTTCACTGCATGCATATGTCTGTTCCTTCATTACACTTCAAGTTCCTTAAAGGCAAGCTGTCTTGAAGATTAGTGCTTCTCAGCAGGAGGTGATTTTGCCCCCCAGAGGACATTTGGAAATGACTAGAGACATTTTTGATTGTCACAACTTGGCGGGGGCGGGGGGGAAGGGTGCTACTGGCACCCAGTGGGTAAAGGTCAAGGATGCTGCCAAACATCCTACAATGCACAGAACAGCCCGCCACAACAAAGTATTAATCTGTTCAAAATATCAATGGTGCTGAGATCATTATATGACCCATTGTGGTTCAGACATGCATGAAATAGTAAGTACCCAATACATGATGAAAGAACCATTGAATGAATGAATAATAAATATTATAATCACCTATCTGCCTTGGATATACCTTCATTTTAGTTACACTCAACTAACACATATTAAATACCAGCTACATACCAGGCACTTGCTAAGGCTGGAGGACAGGGCGAGGCAAGGTTCTGAAAGACAGAATCTCAAAGATCTGGTTGTCTTCTAGGGGAGTCAGAGTCACAACAAAGAGACTGTCAAATAATGTGGTAAGTGATGAATGCCATGGCCCTCACCAGCTCTGGGCAGCCGCACCACTCAGGAACTTGTGAAAAGACAGAAGGTCCAGCCAAACTGGATGGAACAATCATTTTTCCTCGTCTTTATTTTGAAAAATTTCAAACACCAAGAAGGTAGAATAACTGCACAATAAACATTTATATAAGTATCAATATTTAGATAGGTATTTAATTCTGATAGGTAAAAGATAAATATATAGTAGATAGACAGATAGATAGATACACACATACATACTTTTTTCTGAACCGTTTTAGGCAGAGGAGGGACATGGTCAGACCTGGATGCCAAGTAGAGAACAGGTTGAGGGATGAAATGATGGGGAAGGTGTCACCAGTTGTTGCATTAGTCCTAAGAGGGACATGAGAGTCTGAATAAGGGCAGTGGTGGGTCTGCAGAGGGAGGAGAGAAGGATCTGAGGGGAATTCGTTTAAGAAGTAATCAGAACCACCTGGTTCCTGGTTCCCTTCTCCCCATTCTGGACTGGAGTGTTCCCATCTGCAAGCTTACTCCTCCAAGTCTCTAGAGCTAATCATGAGCCCAGACAGGGTGACGCAAGGAGCTGCTGCTCAAATCAAACCACTCTTGCTAGGGTCCCAATTCTGACAGTTGCGCTTCTGCCCTGTCCCCATGGCGTGCCTCAGTCTTGGAGTCTGGGGCCTTGCCTTGTTCCTGCCCTTGAGCCTGTCTGCCTCTCAACAGCCCACCCAGGGACACACAAGCCTTCCAAGGTTGGAGCCCCAGCTAATCCTCCTCCCTTTGTCAGAGGTTCCTAAAGTCTTTTGCCTGAATCTCCAAGCCCCACCACTCCACTTTCTATGCACCACTAGGTGCCTCGAGCATGCTGGCTGTGCTACTGGGGAGTGAGTGACCATCTGTTGCAGTACCTTCTGTATGCCTTGCTCTACCTGCTGTAACGGACGTTCCACTGCCCGACCCACTCACCACACCATCGAATGCCTGGGTCAGCTTCCAGGGCCCTTTCCCTTTCAGTGACCACAGCCCTTGTGCACTTCCCCGTTTCTGCTTTCCATTTCCTCATCTCCGTGTGCAGAAGCAAGAGGCTTGCTTGTGTGACCCTAGGACATCTGGCAGGTCAAACACTGTCTGATTCTCAAATCTGATTGGTGATAACAGTGAGCATCAGGGCACATGCAGAGGCCCATACCTTGGCTGTGGCTGTCCTAAGACTTAGCCTAGCAAGCCCACAATTTCAATATTCAGTGAGGGCAAAGCATCAGACAGGCTTGTCTGCAGCCAGTGTGCCAACAAAGTATGCATTGGTTGGTTGATGGCCTTGTTGAATAATCTTCTGCTAAATATCTCATTAATGTCCTCCTATCCCCCAGTATTCTGGCTAATAATTCACTCTGTTCATCTGAAGTATATTTATCCCTTTCATTTCCCTCAATTCTGTCAACTGAGGCAAAATACCTCCATGCCCCGCCTGATTTCCAGAGAGCCTACCAAAGCAGCTACCTTTAAAGACGTCAAAACAGAAGAGACATGCCACTTGGGGACAAATGAGGTCAGGCCTGGCCCTTGGATTTGTCTCTTCAAGTTCTGTTCTGCTGGCTGTGCACAGAATGAATTTTGGCACCCAGCTGGCTGTGGTGGCCTAGACCCAGGGACACTGTGTCTGGGGGCAGATTACAAGGGTCACCATAGTCTTCCTTGTCAAACTCCTCCCAGGTGGGAGGTTCTGAATGCCAGGAACGCCAAAGGTGGAAAGGACCTGCGAGTCACATAGGCTAACCCTCCTATTTTACAAATTAAAAAAAAACAGGCTCAGAAATATCAAGGGCCTCCTCCGAGGTCACATGTCTAATTAGGATGTGTTTGTCTGCTCTCTTTCTGTCTGACCCAGAAACTCCACTTCACGGACTTCATATCACAGATCTGCTCACACACAGGCACAAGGATGTACAAGCAAGGTTATTCACCGCAGCACGCCTCACAGAAAAGACTGGAAACAGCCTCGGTGTCCACCAATAGAGGACCAGCTCTTCAGTGGAATACTAAGCACCTGGAAGAAAGGATGAGGCAGCCGTCCATGTGCTGATGTGGAAAGGTCCCTGAAATAGGTTGAATGAAGGAGGCAAGGTGCTGAACTGTGTCCATGGTGTGTTCCTATTGTATGAAAATGAAGGCGAGAGCACTAATCTCTGTGTGTGCGTGTTTGTGCGTGTGTGTGTGTATTTGCTTATCTTTCTGGGACGTAACACTATGACCTGGTTTGCCTATAGAGAGGGAACTGCACGGCTGGAGATGAGAGGCAGGATTTTTTGCTGTAAAGTTTAAAAGTTTTTGAACCACATTATTACATATTTTAAAACTTAATTAAATATTCAGGCCACGTGGCAGACTGGAGGCCAGTAGCTCATCCAAGGTGATACAGCTCGCTAAATGGCAGAGCTGCTCCTAGGACCAAGGCCCTCTTATTCTTTTCTTTGGGGTGTGGGAGCCTTGGCGGGGGGTTATAACAAGTTTATATAATTTATCTTAATAACAGTAACAATTTTACCTAAAGTTTTCATTTTGCTTTCTTCATGTGTATTTCCTGACCTCTGAAAAGTGAAAGATAATTTGTAGTCATCAAGAAAAGTCAACTCTGAAACCTGTGAAATAATGTGATGTGTGAGATTTGTTTCAATCAAAGCTCTGGGAGGGGGCGGGGTGGAGGTGAGCAACACTGGCCATGAGTTGAAAGTTGTTGAAGCTGAGTGATGGGTACGTGGGGGTGCATCATACTATTCTTTCTACTTTTGTACATATGTTAAAAATTTCAATATATAAGCTTTTAAAAAATTGGTAAGGTGGGCTTCCCTGGTGGCACAGTGGTGGAGAGTCCGCCTGCCGATGCAGGGGACACGGGTTCGTGCCCCGGTCCGGGAGGATCCCACGTGCCGCGGAGCGGCTGGACCCGTGAGCCATGGCCGCTGAGCCTGCGCGTCCGGAGCCTGTGCTCCGCAACGGGAGAGGCCACAACAGTGAGAGGCCCACGTACCGCAAAAAAAAAAAGAAAAACTGGTAAGGTGTAGCTAGGGATCTCTGTAATATAGTTCCTGTGTCTTTCCCAAGTGTCTCTTCTTTTGTTTGTTTGAAATATAGTTGACTTCCAATATTATGTTGGTTTCAGGTGTGCTACATAATGATTTGCTATTTGCATACATTATGAAATGATAGGTCTCATAACCATCTGTCCTCATATAAAGTTATTACAATAAAGTTATTATTGACCATATTTCTTATGTTGTATATTACATCCCCATCGCTTATTTATTATGTAACTGGAGGTTTGTATCTATTAATCCCCTTCACCTATTTCACCTACCTTCCTCACCTGCCCCCCCCATCTGGTAACCACCAGTTTGTTCTCTGTATCTATGAATCTGTTTTCATTTTTTGGGGTCTGTTTTATTTTTTTAGATTCACATATAGTGAAAACATACAGTATTTGTCTTTGTCTGACTTATTTCACTTAGCACAATGCCCTCTAGGTCCATCCATGTTGTCACAGATGGCAAGATTTCATCTTTTACGGCTAATATTTCATTTTTTCTATATATCTCACATCTTCTTTATCCATTTGTCTATTGATGGGCACTTAAGTTGCTTCCATATCATGGCTATTGTAAATAATGCTGCAATGAACATAGGGGTGCATATATCTTTTTGAATTAGTGTTTTTGTTTTCTTCAGGTAAATACTCAGAAGTGAAATTGCTGGATTGTATTGTTGGGTGTCATTCCTTTTTTTTTTTTTTTTCGG
>NW_006791811.1:3435422-3442179 GCF_000442215.2 Lipotes vexillifer
TTTTTTTTTTTTTTTTTTCGGTACGCAGGCCTCTCACTGTTGTGGCCTCTCCCGTTGCGGAGCACAGGCTCCGGACATGCAGGCTCAGGGGCCACGGCTCACGGGCCCAGCCGCTCCGCGGCATGTGGGATCTTCCCGGACCAGGGCTCGACCCCGTGTCCCCTGCATTAGCAGGCAGATTCTCAACCACTGCGCCACCAGGGAAGCCCCAGAGCACCATTTTAAGTAGTCTGCCTCCTCGGCTCTGACCTTCTCGGGGCAGAAGGGGAAAGGCGTGGGTGAGACAGGCCCTCTCTCGTGATGGGGAGTGAAGCTACAGTTCCCGAAAAGCTAAAGCACGGGTCCCAATGCCTGCCCTCCACTCGCCCTTTGGGATCCTGGCTGTTTTGTTCGGTATTCTTTGTCTCATTTGTAAAGTACAGAAGCAACTTTCTGCTTCTGTTTAGACAAGCTAACACAAACACGGTGAGAACTTCAAAAAGACCTCTGCCCTCCCAAGGCCCAGTTCCTGCTTTGCACTCAAAGCCGCGTCTGAGTGCTGAGGCTGAGGGGTCCCAGGGTAACCCTGGAGGTGCTGTGTGGCTGCCCTGAAGTCCCACTGCAGCCTGGCTCCCACCAGCCAAAACGGAGCCACGGGACCTGAGGCACTGGCCTTACTGGTGGCAACAAAATCCCTCACTTCGGAGGGGAAACAACACCAGAGTTTCAAATGGCCTGCCTTGGTCAGTGTATCATCAGAAAGAGGGGAAGAGGCATCAAAGAAGTTGTTAGTCTGATGTAGGAAATCCCATCAGACTAACAACCGATAACAAGTGCAGACGTGACACGGTGATTCTTCAGTGGACGAGTCCTAGGGGCAAAGCACCTGGGCCGAACCAGCTGGGCACAGAGGGAGTTGTGGTCTCCCAGATGCTTCCACTCCAGGTTAGTGCTGCAGCTGCTGAGAGCAGGCTGGGGTTGGCTCTCAGCACAGGTGTGGGCCTCTAGAAGGTGGACCAGGTAGTCTGAGAGGGGAAGCTCACACAGCCCTCCCCGACGGTGTCTCATAGGTCCTGGGAAGGTGCATTTCCTCTGTCACAGCAGGGCGGGAAGGAGAGAAGGTGGCTCCATCACAGGGCCATGGGCAGGGAATGCAGATCCAGGTGTCACCTCTGTGGTTATTATACCTTCTTTTGATCATAATTTTGTTTTCTAATAAAAATCGTCATTGGAACAATTTCATTCATGAATAAATGTGGAAAGGAGCAGGAAGCATTGGCTGGTAATATGATGCAGAGTGATTGTGAAATAAGTGGAGAGAATGACACCTAGCAACTTACAAGCATGACACAGGGCGGTCTTAACTGTGAAACTAACTCCATCACCCCAATAACATCCCCACATTCTAGGTTTTACCCCATCCTACAACAAAGCCCATTCTTACCCCATGATTTTTCGGGCTTCATTTGAGCCGTAAATTGTCCGTACTTGGTCCAATACCGGTCCTGGGAGAGTGGACTGCCGTTGTTAGGCTCCTTGCACTGTGGTGCAACCCTAGAGACCAGACTATTTCTAGGAAGACTCTGTAAGGCTGAGCCTCTCTGACTCCATAGATCACCCATGTGATCTAGGCTCAGCCACTTCCCCCAGGAAATCTTCAAAATTCTCTCTGGTTCAGACCCACTGCTTAGATGTGGCCCACAATGGATCTGGCTGGGGCCACCATGTTGCTCCAAGGGATGTTTGTTTTCCGTAGGTTTTGGCATCCAGCTGATAGCCAAACATTTCCACATTTCACTCAATAAAACTGAAGACTTTCTTGTGAAGACATGAAGAAACTAGATTCACTACACTATGGTCAGGTGATAGCTGTGGCCCCCACTATCTACCAGCGGCCAGCTTGTTGAGAGTTGTCTTTTCTGAAGCCAAGCCAAGACCTAAGCTCTTTAGGAAGAGAAGGCCCAGATCTAATTGAGCAGGGAGATGAGATGCCAGCTTGTCAACGCTGCATCTCCAAGTCCTTTATGTCTCTCTGCAGACATCTGCTACTTTTGGCTGCAACATGACAATGGTGTCCATCAGTAATAGCAATGAAGTTACTCCTGAGGCTGAACATTGGACAGACTTGTGTTTATTTATTTTGTTTCCCTTCATTACAAATGGCTTTGATTATAATGAGTACATTCCATGGATTGTTATTGGATTTCAGAATCTTTATATATCTGCAGTAAAAATATTTCCTTTTCATACCAAGATACTTGATACTTAATATATATTTCAACTTTAGCTGAAGTATATATTCAGCCTCATAAATAAATATAATTTGCACACAGATGTCTGGCCAAGTCTGGACATCTTCACAGAGTGGGAGCCTGGGGCTGGAGGATAGAGGGTGAGAAATGCCCTGGCCTCTTCCCTTGTTGCCACTGGCTTGAGTGGTTATGGTTTAGTAAAGCAACCCTGATCTTGGACTCATGTTCTCCCAGAGCAAGTGGCAAAGCATCGCCAGCTATCAGCTAAGGAGCTTTGCCCTGGACTCTTGGCCATGTGCACAAACAGTGGGCCAGGCAAAGTAGATGGTAATGAATTCCTTTTCCACGTAAACTGCTGCTCTAACTGCATATGTTATGTGGTGACCTGTCTGGTCTCCAGGGAATCTTCTCCCGATGTCTGTGGGTGTTGGACCTGTGTAAAGAAGGCAGGGTTCAGAGCCTTTGGGGATGCCAACCCCTTTTCTCAGTCCCACAACTCGCCTTGCCCAAGAACAGAGAAGCTATCCGGGACCATATACCCTTAAGCCCCTTCAAGTCTGTGCACCTCCTACCTTATCTGATGTGTGATCTCCCCACCCCACCCCCATTCACCCTACATGTAGTTGCAAGATCAGTCTCCCTAAAGAACAGCTCTCGTCTTGTCACTTACCTGCCAAAAACCTGTGATGGCTTCCTATGTGAGTTACAGAATGATGTCTAAACTCCTTAGTGATGAACTTACTTTGAAACTCTATGTGGCAAGAGAAATTTCCCATTTTCTTATGGTTGTAAAGTTGACATCTGCCCCTCGGATTGTGGCTAGGAGGTTTCTCCATTCCTGGTAGACCACTCTTCCAGCATGTGTCCACAACAGGCTGCTGTTTGAAGCAAGACATGGCACCTTTAAGCCAGGGTTTCATCTTGCCTGGCAATTGCTATTGGCTACTAGGACAGTCATAATCATCAGTCATGAAAATGTGATCTGGCATGGGTATGAGAAAGAGAATTGATTGATGGCACCTGGTCCTAGTAATTGTCATTCATGGTTATAAAGCCAGGAAAAACAGGTGTGTGTGTGTGTGTGTGTGTGTGTGTGTGTGTGTGTGTGTGTGTGTGTGTGTGTGTGTGTGTGTGTGTGTGTGTGTGAATACGTACAGGCACATAATCATGAACTGTACATCACTAAAAGTCTACTAACCAGTGGACCGCAAAGAAGGTATTAGTTGCCTCCTAATTGTAAACAGTGCCTGAGGACTCCGACCTAGAAGCTTGAACCGGGAGATCTTGGTACAGGCTGGGAAAGCTTACTAGGAGTGTGCTCTAGGCTGGGAGGTTTGCAGAGAATCAAAGCCAGTCCCCTATCAGGAGGCTGACGTCAGGGAGCAAACCAGGGACAAGGCAGGAGGTAGGTGCAAGCGGAACAATCAAGGCAACAACAGCAGACAGAGGGAACTTTGACACCGAAGAAAGCCCAGACGGAAGCCCAGCTTCCCAGGGTGAGCCCTGTCCCAGCCCGGGCTCTGCAGCATTGCTGTGCAGGGGGCCCACACCAGGCCTCAGGGGTCAGCCTGCTCCCTCATCAGTGGGAACATGCCTCCCTCCACGGTGCCCAGTTCTCTATGTCCAAGTCCTCCTCAACTAGTAGCTCAAAAGCAACACCTTTCTCACCCCTGGAAGAAGCGGCTACATTCCTTCTAACCCTATTTCTACAAAGATATTCATTTTTGCCACTGAGTTCACCTAACCCAGAGGCCTTCAACTCTGGCAATACAATAGCATCACCTGGTGCGCTTTTATAAAATATTGATGGCTTCACCCCCAAAGACCCTGATTTTTGTTGGTCTTGGGGGGAACCTGTGCATGGAGGGGTCCAGGTGACCCCGATGTGCAGCCAGAGCTCAGAATGACTGACTTCAACCGTTTCTCGGCCAGCAGAGTCTCAGCCATGGAAGACACTCCTCTAACCCACATGTTTTACTGGAAACCTCCCAAAGGTTCCCCTCTCACACTTAGAACAAAACACCTGCCCCTCAGTTGTGCCAACCAAAACGTCTCCAGACATTGGCAAATGTCCCCAGGGGGACAAAACTGCCCTGGTTGAGAACCACTGGGGGTCTACCCCTCCTTCCTGGGAATGTCAGCCCCACCCTGGTGAACCCTTCTCAGAGGTCTGGGCTCCATCTCAGGGTCAGGGGCGTCCCTGTACGTGCACAGCTCTCTCCTGTTGAACTGTGGGCTCTTCATCCACCATCTTCCCGACTCCCTGTGCACCCTCTTTCCTTAGATGGTGCCTGTTTCCTCACACACAAGGTCAAGGGCTCTCTAGGGGAATTGGTTTCTAAAGCACCTGGCAAACTTTGAAGGAGAAATGACCTGATTTGAGGCCAAGCAGAAATAAGTCAAAAGTCTAGAGATTCTGCCTATCACTGGCTGCCATATAGGTGTGACAATGTTAAGCCATTATGCAGAACGATTTGTAAATAACTCTAATACAGTTCTAATATTACAGGGAAGTCTCGTGAAACAAAAGGCTGACTACTCTCTATTAATCACTGCAGAACATTTGAATGAAAGCTGGGAGAGGAAGGAAGCACGGAGGGCAGAAAACCAAGTGATCTGACTGGCAGTTCAGACAACAGTCTCTGAGGGGCACCCCCCCAGGGCTTGGGATGACGTCATTTAGCATTTAAAGTTGTTGCTATCCGTTCCTTCAAAGGGAAAAACAACCATTTTTTGTTTGGTTTGGCTTTCTTGCCTTCTGGTTTAAGATTCAGCACATCACCCAGGTTGATGGATTTCACTGAAATATTTCCCCCAAATGACCTACTTCACTTTCTAATATGCTGCCACCCGCCGACAGCACAGACGTTGATGATTGATATTCTGTAATTTTCAGTGACCAGCTGAAGCTTTCCTGCGCGCTTCAGTAATACTGCTGCTTGTTACAGGTAAAAATAAAGAAAGTGATCATCATGCTGGTGGAAAACTCAGTTGCAGCTCTAAGACGATATAACTCTAAATTGTAAAAGGATTAGGAATCCATGGCTGGACTGAGCAAGTAAGTACGGGTCAGCAATTTCACGTTAAATTGCTTATTGCAAGGTGGGGCGGGAAGATACTGCAAAGCAAATCCAATTTACCTTGAAAATAATTAGTGAGATGTAAAGGCCTGGAGACGGAAAATTTCTTTGAAATTAATTATTGCTGGTGAAACCCTGCCAGTCTCTTTCAGCAGCAAGAACAGTCTGCAGCTAGAGATTTCATCTCTTTGAGCGCTGCTGAAAGGATCTGTTGGATTCTGATCTAAAATCAGCTCAACACTAGCATTATAGGGAGAAGCCGGTGCTGTACAAGGAGCTGAAGAGTCAGAGGGTCAGATGAGCTTCAAAATGCACAGGCAAGAGAAAAATAGAAAAGCAATATCTGAACCGAGCAATCAAGTCGGATTTAGGGGCCTTAGCCCAGTCTAGTAACCCAGGTAACCGTCACTTCCTTTGTGTGGATGAGGAGAAATGAAAATCTCCTTCACTGCCCCCCCAGCCAGCACACCCTCGGTCACTGGAGACACACAAATGGAATGGAGCGACACATCCCATTTCTAACATGCAGTGCACAGCACCCTCACTTGGGAGCATTCAGGCTCTGAGGCAGATGTTGTGAAGTAATTAAAATCATCAGCGATGACTGGCAAGGAAACTTGAACAGTAAAGGGGCTGGAGGTCTAGGTACCCCCGTCACCCCCATGGGAATATGGGCGTCACGTCCCACAAGGGAGGGGGTGTGAGGAGAGGGCAGATCATTTCAAGGCACTGAGGTATCCTTTGTCCTTTACATCTGCTAAGATGGGAATGATAAGAACAGGTTCTGCCGGCCTTGCATGATGCAAGGGGGAGGGGGAGATGAGAGAGGGTAAGTCTGCAGGAAAATACAACTGAAGGAACGGGGCGGGGGCGGGGGGGGGAACAGCCACCTGAGGCTGTTTTGCCCACAAAACACTAAACAACCAGAGGTGTTATTGGTTTGTGTGGCCTTTCTGCTTCTGCAGAAACAGCCAAAGCAGTCAACACTTGGAGAGCAATGGGACCTCCCCCCGCCCCCAACCATGTTACTGCTTTTGTGGCTGCAGCTGTAGAGAGAGATGACTCACTCAGGCTGCAGACAAAGCTGCAACTCACAGGATAAGGGGGGTGGGAGGGAGAGACGACAGAGAAAACGGATCTATCAGCAGATTTTTCTTCTCTAAGAAGTTGAGGCTCATATACATACACTCAGCCCAAGGTGGCACTAGCCCATACTCTCCAGTATGAACATTAGGAAAAGGCACCTCTTTCTCCAGGGCACACAGCTTGGTGAGCAGATGGCAGGCTGAATTTTAGGGTGCAACCACTAAACCAACATGCACACACCCCATAACCTTCCATATCAGTCATGTTCCAGCAGGAAATAGTTGGCACATTCAAATTAGGGTACTTCAAGGAGAGTTTAATAAAGGGGCATCCACTAAGGTATGGGCAGAGTGTAGGGAA
>NW_006791811.1:3442189-3446363 GCF_000442215.2 Lipotes vexillifer
AGGAACCACAAGGGACAGCACAGAACTCCTAGGCTGAAAGGATGAGGGTCAGGTTGCCACTGGAACCTGGATCAGGCGAGAGGGTCACCTGACAGGTGCTGTGACCTCTGGAGAGCAGCTGGTCAAAGACAATCTCGCACGGAGGATGCCCAGGAAATAAATACCCCAACCTCACTCTGCTCCAGCCCTCCAAACTCCTTCTGGGACTCCACATTGGCTGAACTCCCCTGGAAAGCCACAGGCGAAGGGAGTCCATTGATGTGGGCCGTGTGGGGCAGCCTCCCAGGCGGAGAAGCAGGCAGAAGATGGAGAGTGGGTCTGGGGGTGCACACAGGAGGGATCCACCATCCAAGGCAGGGCCACCCCAATCATTTATTCATCTTTCAAACAAGTGTTCAGAGCCATCTCCTAGGCGTTGCACCGGGTTCTGAGGACACACTGACATGTCTATAATGGATCCCTAACCTCAAGAAGCTTTTTTCTAGTAGGGGAGATGGGTTTTTATTGTTGCTATTTGTTTTTGAGTTTTGTTTGTTTCTCTTGCCTGTGAATCAGAAATCTCCTCTTCCAAAGAACAGATCCAACAATCTTGGGAAATTGGAATTTGTTTCTCTTTATTTCCATCCATGTGGCTTAAGCTTCCACTTTGATTAGAGGGGACTGATGTTATCCTGAAGGCTCTTGACAGCTTGCATTTTGTGAGTTTGTCGCTTTATAAAATATTAACCAGAAAAATATTAAAGTTTGCAAACCCAGCAACAGACCCAGAGGGACAATGTGATGATACAATTTTCACTATGCTTAAAAAAAAAAAAAAAAAAAAACCACGAGAAGCATAACTAACAACAAAGGGGAAAAAAAAGCAAGTGGAGTCTTTTTTCTCCTTTCAGTGTAAACAGGGTAGTATGGGTTTGTTTTCTATGGAGAGTGCTGATTCACCAACGATTTAAGGATTACTAATGAGTGTTTTCACTTCTCATTTACAAATGGAATTTCTCTGTGTCTTTTAATTGAAACCTATCTCTCTGCATGGACAAGCAGAATTTGTTTTTCACTGCAGGCAGGGGCTGGTTGAACTTTTCAGCTTCAGAGGGCCTGAAATGTGGTCGACACAGTCACTCTTTTCACATCAACAACCCATGAAATCTGCCTAAATAAACTAACCAAATTGTCTGACTTTTCTCAGAATTCAGAACTCATTGCCCTAGAATTCTCTTCTGTTCTCTTCTCTCCCCCCTCCCTCTCTCTCTCTTTTTCCCATCTCTCTCTCTTCCTCCCTCTCTCTCTCTCTCCATCCTCCTCCCTTCTGAGCTCCTTTTAAGTGGACAAAATGCAGCAGGAGATGACACATTTACTAGCCCAACTTCTACTCTCTGCTTGAAAATATGAAGCAAACCATATTTGCTGGAAAAAAATATTAGCCCAAGTGTGACAGGCAAAGAGTTCTCATATTCAAACACTAGTAAAAATCAATAAACATCTGACACTGATAAGTAAATGGACAAAGGACACAAACAACGCATTCAGAAATCACAGCTACTGAACAAACATGGTGGTGGTGGGGGATGTTCAGCCTCATTTACTGATTCATTCATTCATCCATTTGTTAAATATATATTTATTGAGCACCCACTGTGTGCCACGCACTACACAAAATCCCGGGAACCTATAGGTAAATAAAACACAGACCTTATCCTCAAGGGATTCCTATTTGGTCGAGAGAGACCTGAAAACGAAATCTATGGAGCAGGCTGTAAGAAGCTAAAATGCTTAAGGTAGGATGGGTAAAAAAGTCCAGAGGAGGCCTCAGCAGCCGTAGAAGAAGTGAGAGCTCAAACAAGTGCCATTTTCAATAAGAAAATTAGCAAATGTTTTTTATGATGATACTTAATGTTGTAAAGCAAGAGTGAATCAGGATGACTTTAATAACCATGGTTCTTTAATTCTATTTCTGGAGTTCCATATTAAAGGTATAATTTATCAAGAAAGTTATATGCCATAAGAATTTTATATATCATATAAAAATATTGTTATATGCAGTAGCAAAAAATTGACATCATCCTAAATGCCCAACAACCACAGAAACATTCAGTGAATTACGGTATATCCATTTGCCTGAATATTTTGCATTCATTAGAAATGTTTCCAATATATTAACTGAAAAATTGAAAATTATGTACACACTAAATAACGGTTATTTTAAAATATACAGAAGGAAAAAAATGCATTGGGAAGCGATACATTAAAATGCTAACAGTGATTACATGCATAGTAGTTTTTCTTTTTCCTATGTCCCCCCAATTTTTTAATAGAATGAAAAGTCAAACTCGTATAAAATGAACAGCTAACAAAGAAAATAAAACCTTACTCATGTCGAGCAGTTCTCCTCTTACCTCTCTCGTTTTGTCTTTGGAAAGTAAGAGAGATGCACTGAATTATTTCTAAAGCTCTTGCTGTCCCCCCAGATCTATGAATCTTGACATCCTAGAAGGAAAAGTATGTGCCTCAACTCACTGAAATCACGAACAGGCATTGAGACACTTCTCCACATAAATCAGGTGTAAAACATCAGGTGGAGAAGAGACAGAATCAGAAAATAACGTGTGGTTTTCTCAACAGACACTTCTCAGAAAAGACTAAACAGTGTCTTTTCCCACTGAATTCATTACATCCTCTGGTTGTTGTTTTTACAGAAGTCTTTTTGGAAGAGGGACATTTTATCAATTATTTAATACATGTCAGCCTATCGTTATTCACCTTGCTTGTGGAGACAATGCCTTTTATGTAGGCTTTGGGTTTCCTTAGGTCAACGCAAAACCCATCTTTCCAATTTATAGAACCCCTTGCCATTTTTTTATGGTCACTTATAGTACAGTATACTCTGAGCCTCTGCAGATGCAGTGTCTCAAACTGAAGATGATCCTGGGTAACAGAATCTACCTCATTTCTTCAGGCTGGGGTAAAGTGCAGCGCGAGTCGGGTATTTCTTAGCATATCCATGTTTCAGGCCTGGAAACACTCTCAACTTCTTTTTCCAGTTAGAGAGGTTTTAAACATTGGATTGGTCTTTTCTTAGGAGCCACAGTGAAGTCATCTCTTGGACTGAATGAAGGCTGATGGGTTCACTTGATCAGAGAAGTTATTAGTTGTTGGTGACATGAAACCTGAAACATCTTTCATTTCATGGGGGGCAGTGGGTGAATCAGTTCCCTCATTTGTAAAATAGGAGGCTTGGGCTTTATGTTTTCAAAGGTCCCTCTGGCTCTTTACTTTATGGTCTCACTATGGGGCATCTAAGCTGTGAAGTGCTGACCCACAAGCTACTGGTAGCTGCAGAGGTAAGAGCTTGTGGGGTTCTGGCTCTCAGGGAAGAGCCACAACAGTTGCTTACACCCGTGAAAACAGAGAGACAAATGGCAAAACACTCTGGCAGCTGTGCAGAGCTTCCAGTGTCCAACTGCTTAAGGCGACAGCCCACAGGGTCACTGAGCATGAACAACCTCACCAGCACTCGCCTTCTCTTTTTCTCATAGGAGGGTTCCCAGGATTCAGAAGATACCAGAGTTAAGAGAGATAGGCAGGAAAGAAACTAAGAGATCTGAAAGGAAAAAATGTCCCTGGACAATTTCCCAGACACGGAGGGGGCAGTTAGCAATGACTACATAATGAATCCCCAGAGAGCTTGAGGTCCCACCACGTGGGGATTTACTTCTGGTCATGACTGGGCATCTTTGGGAAGGTTACAGGTTCAGTCCTGGGCCCCCTTCTCTTCCCCAACTACACACTGTCCTTCAGAGCCTCATCCAGTCTTCAGGCTTCAAATATCATGGGGCTGCTGACAACTCCCAAATTGATCTTAGACTCATGTATCTGACCACCTAGCTGACAACTCCACCTGGATGCTTCATAAGGCATCTCCAGGTTGAAGATCCAGAGAGAACTCTTGATTTCCTGCGTCCCACTTCTAAATGTGGGGCTTTCCCCAGAGGCATTATTGACATCTTCCCTTTCCCTCATCCTTCATAGCCATTTCAGCTGTCAGCTCTATCTCTGATGGAGATCCACCCAACCATCAGTCTCCATTGCCACTGCCAGCACTGAGGTTCCAGCCACTGTCATCTCTCACGGGGGCGACACCAACCACCTCCTAATTACTCACTCGACTGCCGCTCTT
>NW_006791811.1:3446452-3453172 GCF_000442215.2 Lipotes vexillifer
GCCTAATTACCCCCTCGACGGCCGCTCTTCCCCGCCCCCTCCAATCTATTTTCCACACAGGAGCCAAATGTTCTTCTTAAAACATGGTTTGTATTATTCCATGCTGCACCTGCTTAAAACTTTCATCTGGCTTCGCATTGTATTTATAATGATATCTAGGTTCTCACCATGGTGTCCCGGCCCGTGCACCATGGGGCCCCTGCCCGCCTCTCCACCGCACCCAGGGCCATAATTCTTTTGGCTCAGCGCGCTGCACTCTCACTGGCAGTAGTGAGCCTGCCAGCTTTGATCACGCCTTAGAGCCTTTGCCCCACTGTTCCCTCTTTCCCCTACTCTTTGCGTGGCTGACGCTTTCTTCTCCAAGTTTCAGCATCGATATGACTTACTCAGAGAGGCCCTCTCTGATCACCTATCTATAGGATGCCCCGCTTTCATTTCTACCTGTGATTGTGTCCTCTTTATTTCTTTCTTAGCATGTATTAAAACTTGTAATTACTTTATTATTTATTTGATTACGGTTCTACACCTTGCCTGGACTGTAAACGCTAAGGGAGCAGAGGTTATCTTCTTTCCTATGTATTTCACATCCGTCATATGATAGGTACTCAATAAATATTTGTGGATTAAGTTAGTGAATTAAAGAAGACCATTAGTTATTCATACTTGATGGCTAGTTGTTAGGAAATCAATCTAATTAACCTAATCTGATTTGAGACACACAAATTTGCTCCCTCCACCTCTGCGCAAGTAGAGGTCCAGCTGCAGGAAAGGGACAAAAAATGCAGCCTCATCTCCTGAAACCAACTCTTAAAGGAACAGAAAGCTCTGTCCCTTTTTCAGGAGGGCATCTGAACAGTTTCCTTTTCTATAGCTTCTCCCCTAAAAAGTTCTGATTTCAAAGGGTATAGACAATAATTATTATAATTTATGTGAGCTGCTCTCCATTTTAGAGTCAATTACATTGTAGTTCATAACATTTATGTATATCATTAATATGTGTCAGATTGATTTTCTTGTAAGGTTTATTTAATTATAGCTCAGATAATACAGTTGTCCGTTTTTTAATTAGAGGAAACAATACATCAACTGCAGCCATGTAAAATCATTATTATGTAAACAAACAGCGCTAGAGTAACAAATGGCACTGTTTATGACTCACTTTAAGAGACAAAGCAGAATGTATAATTGCTCTGATTTGTAATTAAAACTATCAAACTATGTATAACAAGTATTAGTAGGCAACAGGGAAATACACCTTGGTTTTCCAGCATAGTAAATTTATGTATGATCCTTTTAAAAATTATTATTATTTCTTGGTGCAATATTAATTGCATAATAAAGTCAGAGGGAACATGGGCTATAAATATGATTGCTGGTGTGTACCTGCAGTTACTGTACTGACTAGAAACACATGAGGTTTGTCTGCGAAAGTCTCGCTGTGACTATCCCTACTTATTTGGACTGCCTAAAAACTGTGCCCCGTTTAATGTCTACGGCTTTAGTGCCTGATTAAATCCTTCATTCAAATATTCCTATCAGGAAACAGCAGCAAGAATGAGCCTCTTTCAAAGTTATATTTCCTATGTGCTCCATGTGGCTATCTGTGTGAAAGTATGTGGGTTAATTAAGGAGGAAGTAGGGAGGACGATGCCTTTAAAATAAGTGCAACGCAATAAGTTACAAAGAATGAGATGGATTTGTATGTCCTATGTGGAACCACTCCCAAGATACACTGTTAAATTTATTCTCTTTAAAAAGGAGAAACGTACATTATGCTATCATTTGTTAAAAACAAAATAAAACGGAAAAGAAAATCGGAGAGGAGGACATATATTTATATCTATAGAGAGACAGTTGCATAAAGCATATATTTGCATAAATATATATGTTATATATCTATAATATAAATATGTGTCCCACACACACAGACGTTTTTAAGCAAAGGTATCTGGAAAAATAGACAGATCCCACACAGGTAATGATGGCTGCCTCCAGGAAAGAGAACGAGGGACTGAGGTGTGAGTGAGGTTTGCCTTTCACTATATAGTCCTTCACACTGTTTAAAATATTTACCATGGACACATTACTATCTATTCAAACAGATGACTTAGCTTTCGTTAATGAAGATAGAGAGCTGACGGCCAACAAACCCTAAGAACTTCATATGAGATAAACTATGTTAAATATTTCATGAACAGATTTCCTTAAATACATAAAAAATTAAAATAAACGCAAGTGGTATTTTTTTTTTTTTTTTTTTTTTGCGGTACGTGGGCCTCTCACTGTTGTGGCCTCTCCCGTTGTGGAGCACAGGCTCCGGATGCGCAGGCTCAGCAGCCATGGCTCACGGGCCCAGCCGCTCCGTGGCATGTGGGATCTTCCCGGACTGGGGCGCAAACCCGTGTCCCCTGCATCAGCAGGCGGACTCTCAACCACTGCGCCACCAGGGAAGCCCACAAGTGGTATTATTAAACGCCATCTAAATCGTGTGCTGAGCATTTTGTGAGGCACAATGGGGCAGAGACGCATCAGAGAAATACAAGGTGTCACTCTCCGTATTAGTGTGCTTGGGCTGCCATAACAAAATACCACCAGCTGAGTGGCTTAACCAACAGATTTCTCTCACGGTTCTGGAGTCTGGAAGACTGAGGTGCCAGCAGGTTTGGTTCCTCCTGAGGCCTCTCTCCTTGGCTTGCAGATGGCTGCCTTCTTGCCATGTCCTCACATGGTCTTTTTCTCTGTGTTCATCCCTGTGTCTCCTTACGTGAGCTGATCTCTTTTTTTAAGGACACAGTCCGCTTGGATTAGGGCACCCTAACAGCCTCATTTTAATTTTATTCTTTCAAAGGCCCTCTTTCCAAATACAGTGACATTTGGAAGGCTTCAGCACATGGACTTGGGGGGACATAATTCAGTCGACAGCACTGTCCTCGAGGAGTTTTCAACTGAGTCCGTGAGCTAAGCCCTATATGCTTGAAACAATGTTAAAGGCAGAAAACAATTAAATATCAAAGTGAATGACACTATATAAGCTAAGAGTTAGTGCAATTTTCGAGAGATTCCCAGACACAATCTCTTATTTAAGAGAATGAAAATCAGGGCACACGAGGAGGAGGGCTCTGTGCACAGGGCAAGGGTCTGACCACACTGAGTGTGGGGAAACAATTAGTTCACTAAATTATTGTATGGTGGGCACATTACCGGAGCAACTCGCTAACTCAATCAATTTAGTGGAAAGATACTACCCTCGTGCTATTTGAAATTATCCAAGCAAGAGAAAATTAGATTGTTGGAATGCTTTACTTGTTACCAGTTATTTTATGACAAGAACAGGCGAGTGGGTCTCATATACATAAAAATACAAGAATTCCTCCATAGGTGTAAGCGTTATAAATCATCCCTGTTAATCAATTCAGGAGGTAAATACTGAAGGAAGTGCCCCCACAAGGTGCCATTTCAGGACTTGTGATAGATCAGAGAAGGGAACCACCAAGTCTGCCCAGTGATGCAGTGCTCAATCCAGCCAACGGGGGCTTCCAGTTGGTTAAATGCTCAACTGTTATTTTAGCACTCTGACCCACCTTCTTTCTTTGCTTCCTCTTAACCAATTTCTCCTCCTCTTCTTTCTTTCCTTATTTTTGTCTCATTTTGTGCACCCTTTTTTAGAAGTAAAAGAGCACATGACCCAGAACCATACCAAGGCAACTTGGTCCCTAACTTTCTAGATCCACACTATTTAATGGCGAAACCATTATATGACCCACTATATACAGGGGCTTCTAATGATATTCTGCTCAACTTACCCTGCAGATATTGTGAGGGTTTGATTAGGCAATGCATGTAAAAGCATTGTAGGAGCAGTGAAGCCCTCTTCAAGCGCTGGCTATTAACTACAGTGCAGAACTAAACAAAATGGAGAACTGAATCAAAAGCCAGGTTCATTGGAGCTAGTCAACTGGCCAGTCCACTATAGCCATCACGTATCTTGAGAACACTGGAACCAAGAAGTTGCTTTTCTTCCCTCAAATGGTGACTTATAATGAGGGAAAGCCTCACTGGTAAATACAGCAGGAGCAAATATACATATTGTGGAACAGTGGGAGTTTTGGTATCTTCTTGCTTTTTGTAAATCTGTTATATATCAGTGTTGATCCTTAGGTTTTCTACAAAATGCCTCTTTTGTAGGCATATCAAAAGGATATATCACGGACTTCCCTGGTGGTACAGTGGTTAAGAATCCGCCTGCCAATGCAGGGGACACGAGTTCAAGCTCTGGTCCGGGAAGATCCCACACACCACGGAGCAACTAAGCCTGTGCGCCACAACTTCTGAAGCCTGCGTGCCTACAGCCTGTGCTCCACAACAAGAGAAGCCACCACAACGTAAGAGAAGCCCACACAACGTAACAAAGAGTAGCCCCTGCTCGCTGCAGCTAGAGAAAGCCCACGTGCAGCAATAAAGACCCCACACAGCCAAAAATAAATAAATTTATTTAAAAAAAAAAAAGGATATATCGTGAAACAGAGCAAAATGACAATTTTGCTGCTCTGAATTCCAGGAACACAAAAAGAGACCCAAGAGACTCAAGTGACAATCAGTTCTTCAAAATGATCCATCACTTGGGGGGCAGATTACCTAGTGGCTCAAACACAGTTTAAAAGCAAAACAGGGGCTTCCCTGGTGGCGCAGTGGTTGACAGTCCGCCTGCCGATGCAGGGGGCACGGGGTCGGGCCCCGGTTTGGGAGGGTCCCACATGCCGCGGGAAAAAAAAAAAAAAGAAAAAAAAAAAAAAAAACCATTTGCAATATGCCCAGTGCCAAAATAATGGATCCGGGAAGAAAAAAAAAAAAAAAAAAAAAAAAAAAAAAGAGCAAAACAAATGATGGCTGGTGTCGGGTGGGTTGACTACACAGATCTCCTTTCCGTGGTCACAGGCTAACGACAGACTCGGTCTACCCTACTCTCTGCCCAGGCAGCCTCAGCTGCTCCTTGACTGCTGGTCCCTGTGACAGATGCCAGGACAGGTGATTCTTCAGGACAATTCTCCAGGCCATTGACCCAGGCTGGTTTTTCCCTGCAACACAGAATCCTAGGGGAAAATTCAAACAAAGAGAGGGGTTGCCAACTCCATTTTCTTAGTTTAAATCTCTGGAGGAAAAATGTCACAGGTGTTTGAAAAATAAAAAGCAGCAACATCAGACCCCTTTTTGGATTAGCTGAGCTCTTCCCCTAGATTAGTTTGTCTGTCTGCTTATTTCTCCCTGCTGACCTGACTTAATCTGTCAGTCTAAGCATCAAAATTCCATTCTGCCTGAAGGCTCAGCCTGATTTTCATTAGAACACCTATTTGTTTTGAATGAAAGGCACTGGGCCCATTCCCCCCCCCCCTCCCCACAGGGAAGTGCCCACAACCAATCTGGGATGACGGATTTCCCAGTTACTCCAGAGGCGGGAGGAAGCTGGGAATGGAACGCTGGCCCATCACTCCAGCCAGTGCCCATCTACCAGATCGCACCAACTCCAAGCTAGAGAAAGCATCTGGAACGTGCTTGGACAGCATGGAACTCATCTCTGTCATCGCTTGTTCTTCCATTTCCTGCTTTAGTGTTTCCAGGAAGGAGGAAGCTGACAGGAAACTGGGGAATCAGATCTGCTCTGTGGTAGCACTATATTCCCATCTAGGCGGGGTTCCTCTGGGGGTGGCTGTGCTCTCCTGAAACTTTCTCAAGCTTCCACTAGGCATTTGTGTAAGGAGGTGGGAGGAGAGGCTGCCAGCTGCACAGGCAGGTGGTTAAGCCTCTGTGTCCTTTCTGCTGGTGGGGGGCAGGCACGAGGGGTAGCATGCTATGAAGGAAGGGGCATGAGCCTTGGAGTCAGACAGGCCTGGGTTCGAATCCTGTTTCAGTCACTGTATTAATCAGCTTAGGCTCAATTATGCTGTAGTAACAAACAAATCCAGAATCTTGGTGGCTGCAATAGCAAAGGTTTATTTCTCACTCAGTCTACATATCAATTATGGGTCAGCTGCAGCTCTGTTTCATGTTGTCTTCATCTCAAGACCCAGGTTAAAGGAGCAGCCTCAATCTGGGAAACTGATCTCATGGAAGAAAGAGAAGATACCATGAAATCCTATGCTGGCTTTTAAAGTTTCTGCTCTCATCACTTCCATTCATACTTTACTGACCAAACTAGTCACATGGCCAAGTCCAACACCAACAGAGGAGGGAGGTTTAACCCATCCCTAAGGAGGGACAGCAAATATCTTCAACAATAATACAACTTACCACGGCTACTTATGAATTGTGTGTCCTTTGGCAAATTACTGTGAGGTGATGCTCTAATATGCAGATGTGCCAATGTTAATTACTTCTCTTGGGAAATAACTGCATTTTAATAACGGCCTTACATTCTATTTTAACCTGAAGTCTTAACTCTAATGGTGGAAATTTTAGACACCAGAAGGTGTTGATCTGCCTGAACACTTATATCCCTGTACCTATGGTCCTCTTGGACCACTTAATCTTTTTTTTTTTTATTATTTTATTGGAGTATAGTTGATTTACAACGTTGTGTTAGTTTCAGGTGTACAGCAAAGTGATTCAGTTATACATATATTCATTCTTTTTAAGATTCTTTTCTCATATAGGTAATCACAGAATATTGAGTAGAGTTCCCTGTGCTAGACAGTAGGTCCTTGTTTGTTATCTATCACATATATT
>NW_006791811.1:3453200-3453589 GCF_000442215.2 Lipotes vexillifer
ATATATATATATGCAGTGTGTGTATGTTCATCCCAAGCTCCTGATTTATCCTTCCCCACCCACGTTTCCCTTTTGGTAACCATTAGTTTGTTTTCTATACCTGTAAGTTTGTTTCTGTCTTGTAAATAAGTTTATTTGTATCATTATTTTAAAATTACATTCCACATATGAGTGATATCATCCGATTGGACCACTTAATCTCTAGCTGTAGATTCAACCTTTGGCCAGGCTCTGGGACAATTCATCTCTTTCACCAGAAAAGATTACATGACCCTATAATAGATACTCGGTGACTCGGTACCAAGGCAACCTTAAAAAGAGTTCCATGCACACTTTTCCTGTGTTTCCTATAGGTTCCAGTGCCTGAGGCCGCATCTTGATTCCCTACA
>NW_006791811.1:3453599-3454653 GCF_000442215.2 Lipotes vexillifer
CAGTTTCTCCTAAAGCCTGCCTTGCTAGCACACTGGTCTCCACCTTCTGGAAACCAGAGTCCTCCTGCCGACCTCCAGCCTGGGATTTCTCATGGTCCCGTCTTCTTATACAAATTAAACAATGCCACAGTTCTCCCACCTGCCAGGCATTCATTCTTGCCTTCCCCAGGGCCTCTCTGATACTCACCATCCGCCTGTCTGTATTGCTACCTCTTGCCAGCTGACTGTACCTCCTGTAACCCCACTGATATCTTGGCACCAAGTAACCACATTCTGATGATCCCAGGACCAACCACACTTCAGCTCAGGAGCAGGAGGCAGAGGAGGCATTTTGTGGAGTCATGTAGTCACTGTCACCAAAGCCAGGCCTGACTAATATAAGTCTCAACATTAGCAGGCCAGTGACAGGGAACAGAGGCACCAATAAACAAAAGCAGGGAGTCAATGTCTGTTACCAGCCTGGGGCTTCTGGCTCTTTCAAGGCTGTGTGATGATGATAATGAGTCCATGAACACGTTTTCCTATTTTCAAAAATTCCTGTCACAACATGCTGAATGGAACATTTTCTCTTGCCCTAGAATTGGTAACCAGATAGCTTTACTTCCTAATACAGCCATAGTTGGACCACACACTGCGTTCATAGCAAAATAAGAGCCAACAAAACATCCCCCCTTACTCCCTAGCTTCAGTCCAGCCTCCAGTTTATACAAGAAGATTGGAAGTTGGGAAAGACAGTATGATGTGTCTCATGTAGGGAGTTCAGTGTTCGTTGTGAAAGGCTTCTTTCTCCCTTAACCGGGGGAGAGGACAGCAGCTTCCTTCTCATATGTAATAGTTAGTGTAACATTAGCTGCCATAACCGATGAGCCCAAACTCTACATAGTAGCTCAAACACAATAGTTTATTTCTCACATAACAGTTCAAAGCAGATGTTCTTGTTCAGCAGAGAGCTTTCATCTATAAGTGATTCAGGGATTCTGGCTTCCCCCATCTTGTGGCTTTGCCATCATTTCCTGAGTCCTCATCACCTGCAACCAACCACTGGAAGTGGAAA
>NW_006791811.1:3454663-3502373 GCF_000442215.2 Lipotes vexillifer
GGGGGCATGTCTACTTCTTAAATGCTTCAGCCCAGAAGTGTCCCATCACTTCTGCTCACATTCCGTTGGTGATAGCAAGTCACGTGGGCAGAACTAGACACAAAGGGGGCTGAGAATTATAGTTCCTGGCTGGGCAGCTCTTTCCCAGGGACTTCTCTCTACTGTGGAAGGGGAACACAAATTGGAGCAGACACCTACCCACAACCACACGTCACCTAGTGCCACATGATGTAGAGAAGGCTCCAAGGGAATCTTTTGTAGAGACTGGAGGTGCTCACAAGAAGCGGTGCCTATCACCTCATCCCTGGATGGATGCTCGCTGAGCAATGGCATCTAAATCCTGCTCTGACATTGCCTTCCAGGGAGGGTCAGAGTGTGATGACAGAATTCTTAGGATATCCTGACATGCAGTCACTGATGGGGAGAGGAAATGCTCCTGAATCTAGAGACTGGTGCTTCCTTCTTGTCTGCCTATTTCTAAAGAAGGGTCGTGAGAATGAGAAGGAACTATAATGTATTATGCCACGTAAGGAAATGATAGTTGAGACAGCCTCAGTCCAAGCCCCCAGAACTCTCAGAGGGTGTAGAACATACCTCAGTGGTTTCAATGACATCATGCAAAGAGCATAGATGCTATAGCAGGAGGGATGAGTTATAGGGTTGTCAAGGCAGCCACCAGGCCAAGTGAGGTGATACCCCATCAGGAGAGGAGGGTGGAGACCTGGACCACTTGCCAGACCAAAAAGAGACCCAATTGTCTTTCACTGAGGGATTCTTAGTACCAAGGGTGGAGAGGGGAGGGAATCAGACAAAATTTGATGCCACCCTCAAAAATACCTTGAATAGTATCTGTGCAAAACCACTCCATCAGCAGAGGCCACTAGCATCAAACAAAACCATATCAAAACAGGGCTTGTCCAGGGATATTTCCCTGCCACACACATGTGGCCAGTTTTGTACGATGACCCCTGACTGCACCATCTCTCTTTCCAGCCCCCTATTGCCCAAGAGGATGGAGACCTAGAGGAAGAGAGGGCAGGATGTGTTCATCTCCACTTTCTGCTTCCAAAATCCGGAGGTCATTGCTCAGACCTATGCTGCAGGGAGGGGAGAGGATGAGCTTTAATAGACTTTGAAACTGAACTGGACTTTTAATTAGCAAGAGTGACAAGAAAGTTATGGAATCAGCTGAAGATACTGCTAAAATGGAAAAGGAAATGGAGGACTTATCAGAGCGTAGTTTAACGAGGTAATTGGAAAAAATAAAACTGTTGTACTCCACTGAGTTGAATCTCCTCAATAAATTGCTAAACCCATTTCTGAGTCATTACCTGTTTGTCTTTAGCTGATTAACAACTAACTGTCTAATTTCAGGGGTGGAGTTAATGTCCTTTAAAGAAAGGGCATTAATTCAGGGAACATAGGCTGGTAAGCAGAGGTAAAACCTAACCAAACTTTAAGTCTGCCTTCCAATCTCAATCCAAATTTGGGGGATCACAAAAGAGAGTGAGGCTCTCAGCCAGAGAAGGGTAAAGTTTCTTCTCATTCCAAGCAGGACTTCACACTTACAGATATGGTAAAGAAGGGGTGGAGTGGTTCCCGCTGTAATTTCCTAAGAAAACTAGGTCTGCTTCCTCCAGTCAAAGGACAGCATGGGAGCTGCTCTCAGAAGGTGTGATATGAAAGCACAAACTGGTGTGTCCCATTACCTGAGACTATCCTGGGGAGACTAGGCAGAGCCCTGAATCTTACTTAACAAGAAAAGCAAGCCACATCTTCTGTGATTGAGCTGATACATTCATTCAGCAGATATATACTGAGCATCACAGTGTGTCAGGCAATCTTCTGCCTCACTGTGGGGATATATCAGTGAACAAAGAGAAAACTTCTTACCCTTGTAGGGCTCAGAGAGACATAATAAACAGCAATCATATAATATATGGTTTTTGAATCAAATGAGGAAGTAGGCTGTGCAGTTATCTGGGGAAAGAACATACCAGACAGAGGCTCTGAGGCCGGAGTTTGCCTGTGTTGTTCTGTTGGTTTTGAGGGTTTTTTTTTTGGGGGGGGGTTGTTTGTTTTTTTGGAGATCAGTGAAAAGATCAATGTGACTGGAGTAGACTTTGAGGGGAGGGAAATATAGTAGGAGATGTGGTCAGAGAAGTAAAGGTGAGGCCCATCACATGGACTCTGGCTTGTATTCTGAGTGAAACTGGGAGTCATCAGAAAGTTCTGAGCAGAGGAGTAACATGATCCGATGCTTAAAAAAAGATCATTCTGGGGAATTCCCTGGCGGTCCAGTGGTCAGGACTCTGCGCTTCCACGGCAGGGGGCCAGGGTTCAATCCCTGGCAAGGGAACTAAGATCCCACAAGCCGTGCATTGTGGCCAAAAAAAAAAAAAAAAAAAAAAAAAGGATCATTCTTGCTACTTGAAGGATTTGATGACGGATTCTAGGGAGGGTAAGGGTGGGTGTGAGGAGGAAACCCATTAGAAGGCTATGGCAATAATTCAGTTAAGAGATAGTGGGAACTTAGGGTAGAAAAGTGAGAAATTGCCAGATTTGTTTACATTTTAATGTACAGCTAATATGAGTTTCTAATAGAGTGTATGTAGGGTATGAGAGAAAGACAGAAATCGTGAATGACTATAAGACTTTCTGCCTGAGTAACTGGAATATGGAGTTGCCAACAATTGAGGTGGGGAAGATTGCCAGGGGAGCAGGCTTGAGGGAGTATATCAGGAAGTCAGTTTTGATCATGTTAAATCTGAGATGTCTATTGGACATCAAGGAAGAGATGCTGAGTTGACAACTGGCCATGTGAGTCTGGCATTTAGGAGAAAGGTCCAAGCTGGAGGTAGAAATCTGGGACTCATGGGAATATGGGCAGGTTTTAAAACCCTGAGACTAGATGAGATCACCAGGAGCTGTCAGTGAAGACAGAGATGAACATGGGACCAAGGATTGTCTAATGGGACATTGAAATGTTAAGAGTCAAGGAAAAGAGGAGAAATCAATAAAGGAGATGGAGGAGGAGGGACCAGTGAAGTATGAGAGTAACCAATGGTGTGCTGGTAAGTATAACAACCAGTTCACCAAGAAAAAAAATTCCTCATATGTAGTGTTTGCCAGTTTCTATGGTGTAAATACTCCCACCATGGCCAATTTCCAATTGTGACCAGTTACCAATG
Organism: Lipotes vexillifer; assembly: GCF_000442215.2. NCBI lineage: Eukaryota > Metazoa > Chordata > Mammalia > Artiodactyla > Lipotidae > Lipotes > Lipotes vexillifer. The sequence continues at coordinate 3,457,855 of NW_006791811.1, forward strand.
TGACATTAACCACTCATAAAGTTACTGAAAATTTAACAATCATCAACTCTTATGAACTAGTACGAGCCAGCTCTACCATACAACTTACATGACTATGATGAATAACTATAAACCAGTATATTTGAAATCCTAGTTAAAATGAATAACTTTCTTGCAATGTATGAAATATGGCAAAATTTACACAAAAAGAAATAGAAAATTTGTATAAACTAATTGCTATTAAAGACATTATAATTGCATATCAAAGCTACCTCTTTCCTCCCCAAGAAGCATCACACCCATATGGTTTTGTGTGATTTTATCGAACTTTGAAGAATAATCACTTTCTAATAGAAATTGTTTAAGAAGAAAAAAAAGTAAAGCTATCAAACTAACATTATTAGGATTGTATAATCTTCATAATAAAATTGGAAAAGGGAAACATAAGATTAAAAAATTTCAGACTGATTTTACTTTTGAACATAGGTACAAAATGCAAAAAAAAATGTTAGCTATCTTATTTGGGGATATCCCAGAAACAGACCCTAAGATAAGGATGGATGGGCAATGATTTATTTGGAAGGTGACTCTAGGAAACACTAGTAAGTGAGTGAAGTAAGAGAATGAAAGAAGGAAACAAGTGCATTTTCAAGCAAGTTATCATTATGAGAAACTTGTGTTTAATCCATTAGGTTAGACTGGGAGCCAATGCAGAACACATGTCTCAGTTTTATCCTTCCCAAGGGGCATGGAAACTAGGTCCTTCATCCTCTCAATTTCATCAGTTATTGGCTGAGGGCTGCCCCTGGGATGGGAGAAGTGTTAATTCTCTGCTACTTGCAGCCTGACCTGCACACAGACAGAAGAGGTTCCAGTGACTAGAGAAAACTCTCAGGCCAAGAATCACAGGCCACTATTGGTAGTGGGCTCAGCATGCACAGAAATGGTTCATCCCAAGTGGATATGACCAGGGCACACACGGCATCTGCTACCTTAGCTAACTGAATTGAATAGCATGTTAAATATAACGATTTATACCACATTATAGCACTGCAAGTGAAAACCCACACAAATATCTCAGTAGGTGCATAAAAGGCATTCACTGAAGTCCAACACCTATTTATGATTTTTTTTTTAAAAGCTTTTAGGAAAAGAACTTATTTAACTTCCTTTTGGAGCTACCTGCATTCATAGATATATATTTCCTCTGCCTTTCTTTGCCAACAGGACAGATGCCACATAAACAACTTCATATGATAGTGTCAAGAGGTTATTGATTATTGCCTTGACCCTTGGTGTCAAGCAGATTTATAGCAAACTGCTGCCCTTCCTTATACAGACTATCTATGGCAAGAATTATATACTCTTAAGCTAAACAAACAATCAGAAACCTTCATCACCCTCATCACACACCCAGAGTATGTGCACTCTTTTCTGTATTCATGGGTTGTATTAACATTTAAATTAGAAAAAAGGTCTTTCAAAAAATAGCCAGATTCTGGCCATGTCTCACCAAATCTATCACTCCCATACTGATATAAGTGACCTTCATTGCTTATCTGGTATATAATCAAAGTGACAAGCCAAATCAACAACAAATGAATGTATTATTTAGAATATGGTATTGGAAAAAAAATATCAGTATGTAGAACAAACTGAGTGGAATTCCTACCTCTTAACTATACTTTAAAAAATGCTTCGTGTGGGGGCTTTCCTGGTGGCGCATTGTTTGAGAGTCCGCCTGCCGATGCAGGGGACGCGGGTTCGTGCCCCGGTCCGGGAGGATCCCACGTGCCGCGGAGCGGCTGGGCCGGAGAGCCATGGTCACTGACCCTGCGCGTCTGGAGCCTGTGCTCCGCAACGGCAGAGGCCACAACAGTGAGAGGCCCGCGTACGGCAAAAAAAAAAAAAAAAAAAATGCTTCATGTGGATTGAATACCTGAATATAAAGGTAAATATAAAAAGTAGGCAGAGATTTCAAATTCTGAGGTTAGAAATAGAACAAGAATGTTTGCTACCATCCCTCCTATTAAACATTGTACTGGAAGTCATAGCCAGTGCAATGCATAAATGAATGAATGAATGAATAAATAAATAAACAAATAAATAAAATGAAATTATCATTATTTGTAAATGAGATGGGACTGTAGACAATCCACAGGCACTAAAGAAAAACTTTTATAATTAATAATTTAATTTAGCAAAGTTACTGGACACCAAGTCAATATTAAAAAAAAAAATCAGTAGCATTTCTATATATAAGCAAAAAAAGTAGAAAATATCTCAATTGCTTAGGAATAAATTTAATAAAAGATACACAAGACCTCTACCAAAAACTCTCAAAAATTACCGAGGTAAGTAAAAGAATATCTAAATAAATGGAAGACTCTAGCGTGTTGTGGATTAGAATACTCCATGTTGTAAATCAACTGATCCTCCCCAAAACTGATCTCAATATTTAACAAATCAATTGATCTCAATATTGATCTCAATATTTAAGAGATATTTAAGCAACTTGATTCCAGAATTAATTAAGAAGTGCAAAGGGTCAAGAATGGGCAAAAATATTAAATAATTAAAAAAGGAAGTACTTGAATAAATTCAAGACATATGAAGATACGGTTTTTAATAGAGTGTAGTATTGATGTGGGAATAAATAGATCAGTGAAATATAACAGTCCAGAAACAGACCTACACACATGGACACTTGAAGTATAACACAGGTGGCAATGCAGAGTAGTGAGAAAGGACAACCTTTTCAATGCTGAGCCAATTATTTATGTGAATGTTTTAAAAAATGAAATGACCTCTACTTCACCTTACACAGAAATCAATGCCAAATTGATTGAGGATCTATCTGAAGCAGGTAAACATTAAAATTTAATGAAGATAATATAGACTAACATTTTCATATTAGGCATAGAGAAAGATAGACAGACACAAAAAAAGCACTAATAACAAAGGAAATGATTGAAAAATTGGATTAAAGTCAAAAACTTCTATTCGTCAAAAGATGCCATGGGCTTCCCTGGTGGCACAGTGGTTGAGAGTCCGCCTGCCGATGCAGGGGACACGGGTTCATGCCCCGGTCCGGGAAGATCCCACATGCTGCGGAGCGGCTGGGCCCGTGAGCCGTGGCCGCTGAGCCTGCGCATCTGGAGCCTGTGCTCCACAACGGGAGAGGCCACAACAGTGAGTGGCCCGCGTACAGCAAAAAAAATAAATGTCATTAAGAGAATGAAAAAAGCAAGCCACAGAGTGGGAAAAGATATTTGTAATTCATGCAATGAAAATTTATAAAGAATTCCCATAAATCAATAAAATAAAGATAAACAACTCAGTAGAAAAGTGGGCAAGAGAGTTGAAGAAACAATTTAAGAAGTTATCCGAATTGTCAATGAAATGAAAAGGAGCTCAATCTCATTAATCATGAGGAAAATACAAATTAAAACTAAAATGAGATGCTGCCATACATTTACTAGAATGACTAAAAGTAAAAAGACTGATCATACCTAGTGCTAATAAAAATGTGGAGTAACTGAAACTCTCATACACTGCTGGTGGAAATGTAAATCAATACAACCACTTTGGAAAAAGCTCTGGCATCATTTACTAACGCTTAATACATAACACTGCATAATCTATGGACCCAGTAATTCACTCTAAAATACATAACTATCAGAAATGCATATGTATGTGCACCAAAAGTTATGTCCAAGAACATTCATGCACTATTATTTGTAATAGCTCCAAACTAGGATCAACCCATGTCCATGAATAAATCAACTGTGATATATTTATATAATGGAATACTATCCAGAAATTAAAATGAACAGAAGATTGCTGTGCTCAAAAATGAATTCCATAAACATAACTCTGAATGAAAGAAGCCTGATACCGAATATATATTGTATGGTTCTATTTCTGCATGAAAGAAGCCTGATACAGAATATATATCGTATGATTCTATTTCTATGAAGTTCACAAAAAAGAAAAATGAAAAGATATTGGAAGTAAACGTAGTTTTAGTGGTTTTATAAAATTATTTGATATTCCTCCCTTAAAGAAGTGGAGTCTAATTCTCTTCCCCTTGAGTGTGGGCTGGACTTAGAGACTAGCTTCTAACAAATAGAATAAAGTAAAAATGACAATGTGTGACTTCAAAAACTAGGTCAGAAAAAGTCACCATAGGTCCTCCTCCCCCTCTCCCCAGCCCTTCTTCCCTCCGCCCCAGCCCCACCCCAACTCTGGGGAAGTTAGCTAACACATTCTGAGCAGCCCTAGGGAGAGGCCCACGCCGTGAGGGACCAAGGCCTCATACAACAGCCAGTGAGGAACTGAGGACTCCAGTCAATAGTCATAAGAGTGAGCCTTCTGGAAGCAAATCCTCCAGTCTTGGTAAAACCTTCAGATGACTACAGGCCTTTACTACATCTTGACCGCAGCCTAATGAGAGCCTGAGCTCAAATCACCAGCTAAGCTGCCCCTGGATTCCTGACACTCAGAAACTATGAGATAATAAATGTTTATTGTTTTAAGTCACCAAGTTTGTGATAATTTGTTATAGAGAAATAGATAACTAAGACAATTGTTAACTCTAAGGAAGAAAGAAGGGTTATTAAAGAAAGGGAGCAAAAGGGAGACATTCATAAAGTCTATTTCCTGTCTTGAAAGATGAGCATAGGAGTGTTTTCTTTATGATAAATCGTTAAGCTATACACTTACGATTTGTGCAACTTTTTATACCTATGTTATATCCCAATTATAACCCAATCTAAATTTTTTGGTAAATTCAACTATTCCATTCAAAAGATTTTTTACAGTGTCGTTAAAAGGACACTACAGGGGCAGAGTCAAGATGGTGGACCAGGAGGATGTGGAATTCGCATATCTGCACAACAAGGGCACCTACCAGGCACTGGTGGGGGACCATGGACCCCTAAGGGGACAGGAGGAACCCCCAGCGACCGGTTGCTTCAATTATATTTTTATTTTTCCTAATATATATATATAGAGAGAGAGAGAGAGAGAGATAGATAGATAGATAGATAGATAGTGTGTGTGTGTGTGTGTGTGTGTGTGTGTGTGTGTGTGTTGCGGTATGCAAAAAGGGCAACAGAGGCCACTGTTGTGGCCTCTCCCGTTGAGGAGCACAGGCTCCGGATGCACAGGCTCAGCGGCCATGGCTCACGGGCCTAGCCGCTCCACGGCATGTGGGATCTTCCCGGACTGGGGCACGAATCCGTGTCCCCTGCATTGGCAGGCGGACTCTCAACCACTGCGCCACCAGGGAAGCCCCTAATATACTTTTTAATCTTTCTAATTTTCTTTTCTTTTCTATTCTTTGATATTGTACTGCTCCTCTTTTTCTTTCTTCTTTTCTCTTTTATCTTTTTTGCCATGCCACGCAGCTTGAGGGATCTTGGTTCCCACGCTGGAGGTCGGGGCCGAGCTCCTGTGGTGGGAGCTCCAAGTCCAAACCACTGGACTAACAGAGAACCTCAGACCCCAGGGAATATTAATCGGAGTGAAGCCTCCCAGAGGTCTTCATCTCAGCACCAAGACCCGGCTCTATCCAACTGCCTGCAAACTCCAGTGCTGGACGCCTGAGGCCAAACAACCAGTAAGACAGGACTACAGCCCCACCCATTAAAAAAAAAAAAAAAAAACTGGAATGACAAAAAAATATGTTACAGATGAAGGAGCAAGGAAAAAATCTACAAGACCAAATAAATGAAGGCAGAATAGGCAACCTACCTGAAAAAGAATTCAGAGTAATGATAGTAAAGATGATCCAAAATCTCAGAGACAGAATGGAGAAAATACAAGAAACATTTAACAGGAATCTAGAAGAACTAAAGAGCAAACAAACAGTGATGAACAACATAATAACAGAAAATTAAAAATACTCTAGAATAAATCAGTAGTAGAATAACTGAGGCAGAAGAACAGTAAGTGAGCTGGAAGATAAAATAGTGGAAATAACTGCCAGGGAGCAGAATAAAGAAAAAAGAATGAAAAGAACTGTGGATGGTCTCAGAGACATCTGGGACAACATTAAATGCACCAACATTCAAATTATAGGGGTCCCAGAAGAAGAGAAAAAGAAAGGGTCTGAGAAAATATATGAAGAGATTATAGTTAAAAACTTCCCTAACATGGGAAAGGAAATAGTCAATCAAGTCCAGTAAGCACAGAGAGTCCCATACAGGATAAACCCAAAGAGAAACATGCTGAGACACATATTAATCAAACTATCAAAAGATAAATACAAAGAAAAAATACTAAAAGCAGCAAGGTGAAAGCAACAAATAACATACAAGGGAATCCCCATAAGGTTAACAGCTGATCTTTCAGCAGAAACTCTGACAGCCAGAAGGGAGTGGCAAGACATATTTAAAGTGATGAAAGGGAAAAACCTACAAGCAAGATTACTGGACCCAGCAAGGATCTCATTCAGATTCGACAGAGAGATTAAAACCTTTACAGAGAAGCAAAAGTTGAGAGAATTCAGCACCACCAAAACAGCTTTACAACAAAGGCTAAAGGAACTTCTCTAGGTAGGAAACACAAAGAAAAGACCTACAGAAACAAACCCAAAACTATTAAGAAAATGGTAATAGGAACATACATATCAATAATTACCTTAAATGTAAAAGGATTAAATGCCCCAACCAAAAGACATAGACTGGCTCAATGGATACAAAAACAAGACCCATATATATGCTGTCTACAAGAGACCCACTTCAGACATAGAGACACATACAGACTGAAAGTGAGGGGATGGAAAAAGATATTCCATGCAAATGGAAATCAAAAGAAAGCAGGAGTAGCAATTCTCATATAAGACAAAATAGACTTTAAAATAAAGACTATTACAAGAGACAAAGAAGGACACTACAGGGCTTCCCTGGTGGTGCAGTGGTTGAGGGTCCGCCTGCCGATGCAGGGGACACGGGTTCGTGCCCCGGTCTGGGAGGATCCCACATGCCGCAGAGCAGCTGGGCCCATGAGCCGTGGCCGCTGAGCCTGCGCGTCCGGAGCCTGTGCTCTGCAGCAGGAGAGGCCACAACAGTGGCAGGCCCATGTACCACCAGAAAAAAAAAAAAGAGAGAAGGACACTACGTAATGATCAAGGGATCAATCCAAAAAAGAAGATATAGCAATGGTAAATATATATGCACCCAACATAGGAGCACCTCAATACATAAGGCAAATACTAACAGCCATTAAAGGGGAAATGAACAGTAACACAATCATATTAGGAGACTTTAACACCCCACTTCCCCCAATGGACAGATCATCCAAAATGAAAATAAATAAGGAAACACAAGCTTTAAAGGGCACATTAAACAGGATGGACTTAATTGATATTGATAGGACATTCCATCCAAAAACAACAGAATACACTTTCTTCTCAATTGCTCATGGAACATTCTCCAGGATAAACCAAGCCTTGATAAATTTAAGAAAATTCAAATCATATCAAGTATCTTTTCTGACCACAATACTATGAGACTATATATCATTTACAGGAAAAAGATTGTAAAAACTACAAACACATGGAGGCTAAACAATCTACTAAGTAACCAAGAAATCACTGAAGAAATCAAAAAGCACCTAAAAACAAATGACAATGAAAACACGATGACACAAAATCTATGGGATGCAGCAAAGCAGTTCTAAGAGGGAAGTTTATAGCAATACAATCCTATCTCAAGAAACAAGAAAAATCTCAAATAAACAACCTAATCTTACACCTAAAGCAAACAGAGAAAGAAGAACAAAAACACCCCAAAGTTAGCAGAAGGAAAGAAATCATAAAGATCAGATCAGAAATAAATGAAAAAGAAATGAAGAAAACAATATCAAAGATCAATAAAACTAAAAGCTCATTCTTTGAGAAGGTAAACAAAATTGATAAACCATTAGCCAGGCACATCAAGAAAAAAAGGGAGAAGATTCTAATCAACAGAATTAGAAATGAAAAAGGAGAAGTAACAACTGACACTGCAGAAATACAAGAGATCATGAGAGATTACTACAAGCAACTAGATGCCAAAAAAATGGACAAACTGGAAGAAATGGACAAATTCTTAGAAAAGCACAACTTCTGAGACTGAACCAGGAAGAAGTAGAAAATACAAACAGAACAATCACAAGCACTGAAATTGAAACTGTGATTGAAAATCTTCCAACAAGCAAAAGCCCAGGACCAGATGGCTTCACAGGCGAATTCTACCAAACATTTAGAGAAGAGCTAACACCTCTCCTTTGCAAACTCTTCCAAAATATAGCAGCGGGAGGAACACTCCCAAACTCATTCTACGAGGCCACCATCTCCCTGATACCGAAACCAGACAAAGATGTCACCAAAGAAGAAAACTACAAGCCAATATCACTGATGAACATAGATGCAAAAATCCTCAACAAAATACTAGCAGACAGAATCCAACAGCACATTAAAAGGATCATACACCATGATCAAGTGGGGTTTATCCCAGGAATGCAAGGATTCTTCAATATATGGAAATCAATCAATGTGATACACCATATTAACAAATTGAAGGAGAAAAAACAGATGATCATCTCAACAGATGCAGAAAAACCTTTTGACAAAATTCAACACCCATTTATGATAAAAACTCTCCAGAAAGTAGGCATATAGGGAAACTACCTCAAAATAATAAAGGTCATATATGACAAACCCACAGCCAACATCATTCTCAATGGTGAAAAATTGAAAGCATTTCCTCTAAGATCAGGAACAAAACAAGGTTGCCCACTCTCAACACTATTAATCAACATAGTTTTGGAAGTTTCAGCCACAGCAATCAAAGAAGAAAAAGAAATAAAAGGAATCCAAATTGGAAAAGAAGAAGTAAAACTGTCACTGTTTGCAGATGACATGATACTATACATAGGAAATCCTAAAGAGGCTACCAAAAAACTACTAGAGCTAATCAATGAATTTGGTAAAGTAGCAGGATACAAAATTAATGCATCGAAAACTCTTGCATTCCTATACACTAATAATGAAAAATCTGAAAGAGAAATTAAGGAAACACTCCCATTTACTACTGCAACAAAAAGAATAAAATACCTAGGAGTAAACCTACCTAAGGAGACAAAAGACCTGTATGCAGAAAACTATGACACTGATGAAAGAAATTAAATATGATACCAACAGATGGAGAGATATAGCATGTTCTTGGATTGGAAGAATCAACATTGTGAAAATGACTATACTACCCAGAGCAATCTACAGATTCAATGCAATCCCTAGCAAACTACCAATGGCATTTTTCACAGAACTAGAACAAAAAATTTCACAATTTGTGTGGAAACACAAAAGGTCCCGAATAGTCAAAGCAATCTTGAGAAAGAAAAACGGAGCTGGAGGAATCAGGCTCCCAGACTTCAGACTATACTACAAAGCTACAGTAATCAACACAGTATGGTACTGGCACTAAAACAGAAATATAGATCAATGGGACAGGATAGAAAGCCCAGAGATAAACCCACACACATATGGTCACCTTTTCTTTGATAAAGGAGGCAAGAATATACAATGTAGAAAAGGCAGCCTCTTCAATAAGTGGTGATGGGAAAACTGGACAGCTACATGTAAAAGAAGGAAATTAGAACACTTCCTAACACCATACACAAAAATAAACTCAAAATGGATTAAAGACCTAAATGTAAGGCCAGACACTATAAAACTCTTAGAGGAAAACATAGAACACTCTTTGACATAAATCACAGCAAGATCTTTTCTGACCCACCACCTAGAGTAATGGAAAAAAAATAAGCAAATGGGACCTAATGAAATTTAAAAGCTTTTGCACAGCAAAGGAAACCATAAACGAGAGAAAAGACAACCCTCAGAATGGGAGAAAGTATTTGCAGATGAAGCAATGGACAAAGGATTAATCTCCAAAATTTACAAGCAGCTCATGCAGCTCAATATCAAAAAAACAAATAACCCAATCGAAAAATGGGCAGAAGACCTAAATAGACATTTCTCCAAAGAAGACATATAGATTGGCAACAAACACATGAAAGGATGCTCAACATCACTAATTATTAGAGAAATGCACATCAAAACTACAAGGAGGTATCACCTCACATCATTCAGAATGGCCATCATCAAAAAATCCAGAAACAATAAATGCTGGAGAGGGTGTGGAGGAAAGGGAACTCTCTTGCACTGTTGGTGGGAATGTAAACTGATACAGCCACTATGGAGAACAGTATGGAGGTTCCTTAAAAAACTACAAATAGAACTACCATATGACCCAGCAATCCCACTACTGGGCATATACCCTGAGAAAACCATAATTCAAAAAGAGTCATGCACCACAATGTTCTTTGCAGCTCTATTTACAATAGCCAGGACATGGAAGCAACCTGAGTGTCCATTGACAGATGAATGGATAAAGAAGATGTGGCACATATATACAATGGAATATTACTCAGCCATAAAAAGAAATGAAATTGAATTATTTGTAGTGAGGTGAATGGACCCAGAGACTGTCATACAGAGTGAAGTAAGTCAGAAAGAGAAAAACAAATACCGTATGCTAACACATATATGTGGAATCTAAAAAAAAAAAAAAAAAGGTTCTGAGGAACCTAGGTGCAGGACAGGAATAAAGACACATATGTAGAGAATGGACTTGAAGACACAGGGAGGGTGAAGGGGAAGCTGGGACGAAGTCAGAGTGTGGCATGGACATATATACACTACCAAATGTAAAATAGATAGCTAGCGGGAAGCAGCCTCATAGCACAGGGAGATCAGCTTGGTGCTTTGTGACCACCTAGAGGGGTGGGATAGGTAGGATGGGAGGGAGATGCAAGAAGGAGGTGATATGGGGATATACGTATACATATAGCTGATTCACTTTGTTACACAGCAGAAACTAACACACCATTGTAAAGCAATTATATTCCAATAAAGATGTTAAATAAATTAATTAATTAAAATTTTTTTTAAAACCTATAAACTTTTCAAAAGGTGATAATTAAGTCTATAAATTGACATATTGATAACTAAATGGATGGCTACCTGTTTCTATTTTATATCCAAATCACTCTGGTAATAGAAACTGACCTGGAAACACAGAGCCAACCATGCTAAGACACTTTAAGCAGTTCAGAAATCACTGTCTCACTTTAAATATCTTAGCATCATCTCTAAGTCATTTTTCCTAGGAATAAGAATATAAAGAATTCTATTCAAAATGTTTATGGACTTCTGAGGCTTAGGAAGAAAGCTTCAGAGATAAGGTCCTCCTGTTATTATCCACTTATACATTTACTGATTACTGCAGGCAGCCAGAGGTGTTATTATTTAGTAAGCAGCTACTATGTGCCAGGCACTATCTGGCACTGTATGTCACCAACTTGTATAACCATCCCCCAGATACTATTAGGTCAGAGTTATTATCTCCTTTGTCATATGAGAATGCTGAAGATCAAAAAGGTTAATGATTGGCTCAAGGTTACATGATAATTTGGTGTCTGTCTGTTCCAAAACCCATGTTTTTTTACCTCTGGATATTCCAAGGGGAATACTAGTACAGTACTTTATACTGCATAGCATAATTTCTCCCCCCATGACACTGTCCTAGGAAACTGAACATGTTTCTAAAAATAACTCCTTTGATCATAGAGGCATCCATCTGGTCTTTCTCCAGCTATTCCAAAGTCATTTGTTTTCTGTGCTCAGCACCATATATCTAAAAGCCACTGCTGCTGCTTTTTTCTGCAACTGGAGGTTTGGGATAGAACATTTTCCGAAGCAAATCTGCTTCTCTGAGTGATCGCTCTGAAACCTCTATTCCTCATTATATCATGCCACCCATGAGAAAAATAGTAATAATTTACATTTGAATTGTAAATTAGAAAATGCTACTAAATTCATGATCTTTTCTTTGATCACAACAACCTTGTGAGGTGAATAGGGTAAATATTATTCTCATTTATCCAATGAGAGAGGTTGAATTTTAGATATTAGATATGGGGACTTGCCCAAGGTCATACAGATAGTGTATGGCATTACTGAATTCCAAATCCAGTGCCCTTTCTGTTATCCCCAAACTCCTCCTATAGATGATCCACATCTGACTGAAAGCCTTTGTAGAATGAGGATAAATAGTATTTCAAAGGAGAGAGAGGTAGAGAGGGAGTGACAGGGAATACAATAATATATTCCTACTCTAATGGGCTTTGTTGAAGTTGCCTCCCCGATATCCAGCTCCCCTTCCTTGGTAACCACCCAATTCCCCCGTATAACTGAGGGGAAAATAATTTCAAGTCTGGCTTCAGGGGTAGAATATTAATTGGCATAATCCAAACATCTGGTTAAATCTTTTGATCAGAAGGGGTCATATGAAAGGGCTCATAGGAAAGAAAGGCTTGCTCTCTCCTTCTGGATAGCATATGATGCAGAGGTGGAGCCTGGAGCCACTGCAGCCATTTCGACACCATGAAAAGAAGCCCTTTCTGATGACTGTGTTAAGCCACTGAATCAAACAAATCTTGAACTCTTGAGCCATACATATAATATGATAGATCAATCGAGCTATCTATCTATCCATCCTTGTCCTAAAAAGGATCTAAGGCAGACACAGAGTTATAAGAGCCATAAATTTCCTTTATTTTCAAGTCAGTTTGAGTTGGGCTTTCCTTTACTTACAACCAAATGCATCCTCACTGATACACACACGCATACATTTATACATTCTTGGGTAAAAATGAAGTACCCAGTGCTCAGTGGCAGCTCCAACTAAGCCATCCCAACTCCAACGCTTTTGAACATAAATAATTTGGAGCCTGGACCATTGCCTTCTGTCACTTTTCAGATTGACAGCTGGAGGCAATTTGCCAGTCTTCTTCCTTCAAGCAGCCCCTTCCTCTGCTAGTTTCTTATGGCACTAGAATAAAAGATATTTTCACCACGGCAAAGTTAATTAGTACATTTAACATCTTCATTAAGAGTTTTTGAGTCCAGCAAGGTGACAGGTGGAGCTAAAGGGAGCTGGGAATCAGGTATGATATTTTGGCAATTAATGACAAGAAGACTGATGTCTGGTAGCTGAGGTCACTGAGTAATTAACTACTGTTGATAGCATCTCAGAGCTAATGAGATAGTATGTTGGGGGAAGAACTTTATCAGGTTTTCAAGGTGTACAGCACTGAACAGATGCAAAGAGGTACTTTTAAGAACAAATTTAATCACTATTATCATTGTCAATATGGCAGTTCTTAAGGGTGTAAAAAATTAGGCAATGCATTTTTCATCTTCATTTAAAAACAACGTTAATGGGGTCAGATAAAAATTTCTAGGCACAAGACCATGAATATTATGAGACATATTTAGGGATCTGATCACTGAAGACTGCATTTCCCCAAGTATGTCCTACTGAATAGTAACTTCAAGAAAAAAGGATTATTTGAGCAATAAATGTTGGGAAATGCCCCACTGTTTTCACCTGCCTAGAATCTATTTTTCTCCTAATAACAAGTGTCTTATCCCCACTCCCAGTCCATGTGGCTTATGTGGTACTAACCTCACCTCCCAGAACTATGGTAAGCACAGGGCATAGACCAGTCAATTATCACATTCCATTTCCCTGAACTTAGTAATTAATTAATAAATGAGTAAATGACCTCAGTCAGTCCAGTGAGAGTCAGCCCTGGGACTTGTGCGGGAACTATTAGAAAAGAGATACTCTCCTTCTACTGGGGTTGTTAACCTGGTAAAAAAGTGAGTCTGGGGGGACTTCCCTGGCAGTCCAGTGGTTAAGACTCCACACTTCCAATGCAGGGGGTGTGGATTCGATCCCTTGTTGGGGAGCTAAGATCCCACATGCCTTGCGGCCAAAAAACCAAAACATAAAACAGAAGCAATATTGTAACACATTCAGTCAAGAGTTTAAAAAAAAAAAGTGAGTCTGGGGCCACTGGTGGCCATTTGCCAACCTTGAGGAGAGAGTTTGGCTGAGGATGAAGCTAACTCAGATACAGACAGAACTGAGAGATGATGACAGACACCTCATGATGTTCTCTCAGCACCTGGACCCAGCTGTGCCTGAAGTCCCTAACTTTTCACTTAGAAAGTCATTCACAGGGAAGACTGAAAAGTCCACGTCACAGCCACATTCTCCTTATTGCCCACTCAATGTCAGATCACAGCAAGCTAGCCAAACTGCTGGACGCCAACTCCCCCTCACCTCTACCTAGTATTCATTACACACACAGCATCCAAAAAAAATCTCTACAGCTCTACTCAGCAACTCAGTTTTAGGCAGCTCTGTTTTTCCTCTTTTCCTTCATCACAAAGGCCCAGCTTGGTCACCATGCACATAGTCAGCTCTTGGGAAATATTTATTTGATGTTGGTTTAATAAATTCTCCTCGGGCTTCCCTGGTGGCGCAGTGGTTGAGCGTCCGCCTGCCCATGCAGGGGATGCGGGTTCGTGCCCTGGTCCGGGAAGATCCCACATGCCGTGGAGCGGCTGAGCCCGTGAGCCATGGCTGCTGAGCCTGCGCATCCGGAGCCTGTGCTCCGCAACAGGAGAGGCCACAACAGTGAGAGGCCCGCGTACCGCAAATAAATAAAGAAATAAATAAAAATAAAAATAAAAATAAATTCTCCTCAGGGCAGCTATTCTGAAGTTCTCCTTGAAAACTTACACATCAGCTTCTACCACTAATTTGGTTATTCAGAGTTTATTTGATTTAGTCAACAAATGACTGAAATCTATGACCTCCTTGAACCCTATCTAGTCAGCACTCAATAAACGTTAGTCATTATAATTTTAATTTTTAAACATCTGGCCTTCTTGATCAGGCTGAAATCACTGCTCCCCTCTCCCCGCAAAAAAATAAAGGTGCTTTTTTACTTGCACCTTCTCCATTTAGTTCAAATAAATAGTCCCTCCAATATCTCTCCTAAACCCACCTAAGTCTCATCACAGGAGGCATCAGGGCATAGCAATCATTTCCACATCTCACATCACTAAGGTTATTTTATGCCCCCCGCCACATAAACACAATATGTACAGCTGGAGATTTCTTTACCTTGTAATTCACTTATTGAAAGATTTCATGCTATTCTCTTGGCTAGACACAGACCTTTCTCAAAGCCAGAGGTCACATCGCCTTTCTGAATAGGGCAAACATTCTCTTGCTCTCCTTCACATTGACACTTTTTCTCTTGTTTTATGAAGATTCCTAACCAGCCAAAAGCATTGGCATGTGTGAGATGGCACAAGTTTTATGCAGAGTTCATTGAGTAAAGAACCAGTGATGTTAAAGCCACTTAGAGAATTCACAGGAGATGGGCACTTGCTTTTTAAACCAACCATTGTCAGCATCTATTCTGGACAAAACAATTAAAGTCTTTAAGCTATTGTGAGACGGAATTAAGTTTGCCTCATTTCCCATTATAGCTTAAAGTATTTCTTCTGATGATATGTTAATTGGTACAAATGTCTCCTAGACTAACCATAGTGAGAAGAGCAGCAGCTGATTCAGCCAGGGTAGGGGGCTTGCGGTGCAGGGAGCAGGTGGGAAGGCATCTGCACTGTTACTGCACAGCCGTCATCATCTGCATCACCACATCTCCACGTCAGAAGATGGAGAGCCCAGAGAACAGAAAGAAAAGCTCAAGACTGGAAACAGACCTCATGAATGAAGCAAACCTATGCAGTTACTCATCAGGACAGGGTAAGAATAAAGGAAGCCATCCTTATTTCTCACAACAGTGTTTTCATACATTAGATCAGTGCCTCCTGTTTGATCACCATTTTAACAGATACCCAAGCCTCTACTGAACGCGGATATATAAACAGAAATCAAATTAAGAAAACAATTCAGTGTATATCCTCTGCAATAACACAGGGCTTGGCTAGACAATTAAAAGTGGGGCCTGTAGGGTCAGTATCTAGAAAGCGGCGAGCTGGTGTCTGGTTCAGGACTAGATCCAAGAGGCCGAGTCATGTTTCAAGATCTGGAAGTTCACTGGTAGTTGCTCCAAACCACATGGAGAAGGTGTCCCAGACCAAGCTGCACACAGACCCAACCGCCAGTGCCAGAGTGACTGGCAATCTGAAGACAGAGGGCTGCAGGGCCTGGGATGACTGAACCCTCCAAGCAGGACATACTGGTTCTTGCCTTGAATCATCTTAAAGGCCCTCCTGGTACCTGACATGGACAATGAGACAAAAACCTTACTGCAAAAGGATAATTAAACACAATAACATTTTGTGGAAGGAGGGGGAGGCGGGAGCCAGTGAACTCTCCCTCCCTGGGATTCTGGAAACAGACATCTGTGGTTGAGGATTTAAGCCTTCCCCGGCTGGGAATGGGAATAGACAGAAACTGGAGCTTCATTCCCGTTTCTAAATTGTCTTATCACCTTCATCTAATGTATTGGAATGCTTTATAGAGTCTTTGGTCTTCTTAAGAGCTTTAAGAAATGAGTCAATGGAAGGAAATATTCTCATTTTCTAAAAGTCATTGAATTAAACAGGAGAAAGCTTATACACAGCAGGTGAATACATATCTTTAAAAGGCTGACAATAAAATAATCACTGTTTTACATGATGGATGCTTACTCAGAGGGTAGTGATTTGCCTGCCCATCTCATGAGGGGAATCTGCTGTGGAAATAATTGATTATACACTACCAGTATAATCCATTCTCCAGTTGGTGGCAATAGCATGAGCTGTTGAGCCTGGAGTAAGCTAACAATCCCATTAGCGTGAGCGCCATTCCTCTCCCTCCAATTCTCTCTGGTGCTTATTGACATTTTTGTTCTGTATTCAAAGCTGCTGCTGGAGCTGCTGCCTTGGCAGGCACTGCTTCTGTTAGCAACGTGGTCCTTCCTATGCGCAAGGGTGGCTAAAAAGACCACCCCTGGACCCACAGTCATCCCTACATTACCTATTGTGTTAGTGGGTCATTGTTTGGTGGCAATGGCAACAAAATGAGGTCTGCTACTGTCTGGGGCTTGGGAACCCTGCCGGTGGGCCCAGAGACTCTTCATTCAGCATAAGCTGTTCCCCTTCTCAGTGCTGCACTGGGTACGGCTGCTCAGTGGGCCCATCCCCCAGCTGTCCCCAGGAGAACCCCATGACTCCTGGTGCATTGACTTGAGTCTCTGGAAGAGCTCTTAGGGGAAATATGTTCCCATTCCCTCATGTTTCTGAAGAACAAATGGAGGCTCAGAACAGGAACCTGCCATGGCTGAACTCACTCAGGTAGGTAGAGGGATCTTCTTATCGCTAATAACACTAAGACTAGACATTTACATTGAGCAACTACATGTGGTGAGCACTTTATGTATGCTATTTCCAGTTTTCACCACAACTCTGCAGTTAGGCATTATTATCCCCTTTTACAGGTTGGAATACCAAGTCTCAGAGAACTTGAAGGATTTGCCAAATACCACATCACTAATAAGCAGTTGAGTTTGGATACAAACCTAGGTCTGTCTGACTCCAGAGCCTCTGCTCCTTCCTACCTTGATTTGAACAGTACATGGGATAATTCTAGCCCTCATCACTCTCAGGCTCCAGAGCAAGACTTCCCAACACCCACACTGACCTTAACTATTACATCCTCCCCTCAAGGGCTTCAGAAGCTTGGTCTCCCAGGCGTACTGTATAACCGCACATATTAGCCACTACGGAATCAGGATGTCTCGGCTGTTTGTGTGCACGTGCCTACTACAACCAAGGAATTCCAATGTCAGTGTGAACTACCTAGTCCATTCTTCAGGACCAGTCCTGCTTTGCTTTGTGAGAGTGACTTTCTTAGACTTCCTGGGAGATTCTAGGCTTACAGTCTGGCATCGATCCTAGTTTACACTCTGTGTTGACCTTGACAAGTTATATAAGCCCTCTGAGCCTCTGTTTCCTTGAGTGTAAAACAGGCCAATAACAACCTGAATGTTATGAGGACAAAATCATGTAAATATCCTAACACAGGGCCTAACATATAGTAGGCGCTAAAGAAATGGTTGTTTTATCTCCTTTCCCTTGCTCCCCTTTTTCTCTACTCCTCTCTCTCTCCCAGTCACCATGGCCACTTTCCCTGACTTGGCGTCTTTTGATGCCCCTGCTATCACCAAAGTCTCCTGGCATCCTGCATTCCCTCTGCCATTCTACTGCCTTTTCCTTCTGCATGACACAGAAGGACTAGGGGGCGGGGGGACGTGGGCTAACAGTGGCCCCATGGCCTGGGAACACTGGATATGGGAGATCCTGAGAAGAGAGAAAAGGCTGAGATAACAGAATCAAGGATTGTTAGCGACAGAAAAACTATTTATTTGGTAGAGATTTTTAGTGTTCACTGTAACTGACTCTACTCTTATTCCAGGAAGATGGAAGTATTCTTCTCTGCTCCCTGCTTGTAACTACCGTTGAGTGGTGCCATGTTCTGGCCAATGGGTTGTGGGCAATAGTGACATGCATGACTTCCAAGCCAGAGCATTTAGTTGATGGTACAAGATCCTCCAGCTTTGGTCCTGCCTGCCAAGGTCAACTCTGAAGTATCATGTTGAGATGGGGCATCATAGCCTGGTATAAAGTGATTTACATGGAGCGGAACCCAGAGTCATCCACAGTGGAGACATAATGTGAACAATAAGTATCGTTATTTTAAGCTACTGAGAGTTTGGGTGTGTCTGTTACCACAGATTAACCTGCAGAACACAGCAGTCTGAACCTTGACTTTCATGTCATAGCCCCTTGAAAAACGGTTTCTGAGGGCCCTAGCAGCAAGGCAGTGACCATACAGATCTTTTGGAAGAGAACCTAAATAACTTTAGGTTATTTACAACCCCCAAGTCCTCAGTTTTCTCATCTGTAAAATAAGAGTTGGCATATCCCAAAATGTGGGACACATACCGTCAGTGGTACTTTGGATCCTTGCTACTCACCAAGTGATCCAACAACCGGCAACATCAGCATCACTGAGATTGTGTTAGAAATGCAACTCCTTGGGTCCCACCCCAGACCTACTGAATCCAATTCTGCATTTTTAACAAGATCCCCATATGATTCCTATGCACTTTAAAATTGGGAGAAATACTGATTTAAATAGTACTAGAGGGCTTCCCTGGTGGCGCAGTGGTTGAGAGTCCGCCTGCCGATGCAGGGGACACGGGTTCGTGCCCCGGTCCGGGAAGATCCCACATGCCGCGGAGCGGCTGGACCCGTGAGCCATGGCCGCTGAGCCTGCGCGTCCGGAGCCTGTGCTCCGCAACGGGAGAGGCCACAACAGTGAGAGGCCCGCGTACCACCAAAACAATAATAAAATAGTAAAATAAATTAAATAGTACTAGGATTCAGCACTAAATGATGACCTATAATCACACAGTGAAAAAGTTATCCTTTTCCACTTGTCTTTCAACGTTTCTGATTCCTTCATGGAGAAAGTCTCAGTTTGGTGCGAATATATCTTTAACACCTCTTTAACAGTTGCTAGTTTTCTTCTTCTTTTTTTTAAAATATTCATTTATTTATTTGGTTACACCGGGTCTTAGTTGCAGCACGTGGGCTCCTTAGTTGCGGTATGCATGTGGGATATAGCTCCCTGACCAGGGATCGAACCCGGGACCCTGCACTGGGAGTGCGGAGTCTTATCCACTGAGCCACCAGGGAAGTCCCCTAATTTTCTTCTTTTCATAAAGAGAAAGCAAGCCTCAGGTTCCTGGGCAGGCAATAGTATTTAGCTTGATCATAGGAGCAGTGTTTTATTTTCACTGTTCTTATTTAAATGATTATCTTGTCTATATGGCAACTGATGCCAGTTTTCTCTTTAAAGTAGTGATAGCAACATCTTTGAAATAAATTAAGTGGAAAAGTGAGTGTATTTAAAGAAAATGCATAATAAGTGGAAAGAAGTGTTTGCTTTAGTGTTTCCTTTCGTGTCAGGGAACTCCATTGGTTTGACACTCCTGACTTCTTTCCACAGCTTCGTCATTAAGGAACTTTACTCATGCTGCAGGGTGCCGGGGTGAGGAAAGTTGCTATACCTCTCCGTAAATTTGGGAGGAATGAAAAGAACACGCTCAGGTCAGCATCCCCCTTCTTCCTCTTGGAATTTAAATACCCAGAGGATAATTACTCATAGATAATTTGCTTATAAACTCCCAGCCCAATTGTTAGAATCCTAGCAGCAGGTTATTTATTTACTATATCGTTACTGTGTGTCTGTGATATACTGGGTTCTGGTTCTGTCTTTTCTTCTCCTTTTGCTGCCCAGAAGCAACCTCTCCATTTAGAGGGCTCTTGACCAGCCTCTGGCCAGGCTGTCACAGTGGTGGTTTTGGTTTCTCAGCTTCTGAATCTGCTTAGAGGCAAAAGTCAGGGGCATTGATGAGCTTGGGATCCTTCTATAAGAAGGCATCAGGTATTCATCGTCATGAATCATGACGGTAATGGTCGTTAAGGCATCTGGCCAATCTCCTGGTGGCCTAACCATAATCCATCCATGTGGGTCAATCAGGAAGGAGTTTATGATTACCCTGCTAATAATGTAGACTTTTGGCAAAAGGCCTTGGGTAAGAGGGCACTGCCCCTTCCTTGGAAAGTAATAACTTGTGTGTCTCGGCCCCTGCATTTGCTTTTGTCAGTTCGCTACCACTCAACTAAAGTGGTGCCCTTCGCTCCTTGTTAGAACGCTCTATTTTGTTTTCATCAAGGTACTTATTTCCACTTTTCTGTTTACTTGATTAGGGTCTGACTCCCTCTACTAGACTGTAAGCTCAAGGAGAGCAGGAACCATTTCTGTGTTGTTCATGGATATATCTCATGTGTCTAGAATACACTGAATAAATGAATCAAAAGTCCCACATTCCAACTGTTGGAAAAAGAAAACTAGGATGTGTACTTTCAAGATCTAATTAGCAATCACTCTGCAGTATCATTGCTCAACCCTGGAACTGAGATACGCATTAATTGCTCCTGCTGTGTGTGGCTCTAAATGCTCCACTACATTTTTATCTACTGCATTTCTATTCATTGGTTCATTAATGCTCTGTCTACAGCTGGAAAGTGTCTGCAGTGTCTCATAAAGGAGGCAGTCAACAGGCAAAAGATAAGCGCTTGTAAGTAAAGGAGTAGGACCCAAGGGAAACCTTATCAAGAAATCGTTGTTAAGGTGTAACTTTCTATTTCAATCTATGCAAGATCTGTTCCCTAAGCTCCTTTTTCTGCCCTGTGCTGGGAAAGGTGAATTGGACATTGAAAACTGGTTTGAAAAAATTATTCAGAGTCCCAGAGCAACTTCTGGTGAAACTGTCCAAATTTTTCTGAAATTTATGCTCATCCAAGTAACTGCTCATAAAGGCACAAGTTTTGAGGCAAAATTAAATTATTTCATGCTTATTCTTCCATTTCTCATGTTTCCTCATGACAACACAGAGGTAGGTAGGAGTCAGAGTTAGCATTTTACCAACCCTGGACAATTTTTTTTTAATGATATGTATAGGAGCATGAGTTGGCACCTTCTGGTCTTTTGGCGTCCCTAAATATAAAGAGGTCCAAACTGACACTTTCTGAAGAATATTAAAAGGAAGTAAACCAGGAAAGTGGACTAGAATCTGCTTACAGGTGGGAGAGCTCCTCAGGAGTTCCTGGTTTGTGTGAAGATTTCATTGGGTTTATTAGCAGTAGACTGGAGACTCATATCACCATTCAAGGTGCTGATGATTAACCAGAAATTGCTCCTGGATGCTGAATATTGTTTTCTTTGAAATCAAACCCATTTTGAATTTCTAACCCAAATCAGTTTTACCTGCGAAAGTCAGAAAAGTGTAAACCCTCTGTCCTGAAATACAGGCACAAACTTATCTCAGATATTAAATACTCATAACCACTGTGATTGTGGCTGGCATTGTTCTAATAATGAAAAGCCAGGAAAAAATGATATTTAATCCAGAAATCCATCAAAGAAGACAGCGAAAATGAAAATACAGTGCTTGAAACACCACACCCCTTGAATTACATGCACACACACAGACTTACAGAAAAACACTGACACTTTAGTAGCTGCCCATTCCATGACAAATCCCAACTTCCTATCTCTTCATGACTGTAATGCATCTGGACTAGAATAAATTCCGGGTTTTCTTCAGTCTATAATGTTAATAGCTTGCATTTATTCGCTCTTCACCTTTCACTGTATGGCTTCTCATACTTCATCCCACTTGAACATTACAAGCAGCTCATGGAGAAGGCAGACAGACGTTCTATTCCCATTTGTAAAGCGGAAACTCTGAGAGCTTGAGTGACTTGTCAAAGATCATACAATAAGCAACCGGCAGAGACTGCATTAAGGCTCCAAACTTCTGATTCTTTAACTCTATGCCTGTCCTGAAATGTTTCATAGCTTCTTGGGTATCCCAGGAGATCTGATATACCCCGCAGAACTCTCATAAGCTCAAATTATGGGAATGTCTCAAGACTTCAGACCTGGATGCTGGTCCAAGGCAATAATAAGCTTAAGCGAGGTGGACTTTCCCAGACTGTCCTGGCACTGATTAGTCATTTTTCTGTGGAGAACCCAGGTCCTCTGAGCTAGAACCCACAACCTAAAGGTACACTTGAACTGCTCCATCCTAGGAGGGAAGTGTCAGACAGCCAGTATTCTTCTCAAACAGAAGCCCAGTGAAGTTGTTTCCAAGGATGGAGAGTTACATCTCACTAGATCCCATGTATTTTGAGGGCTTGGACCAAAGATGCAACAATTCATGTAGGAACTTTCCACCTAAATCAGTCTATTCAATGCATGTTAAATAATTCATTCTCTGATGAGGCCAAACATGCCTGGGTTTGTACCATCTAGACCTCATCCTTTTGAGACATAACATAGTTCTCATCCTAACAGAGCCAATGAAAAAATATAAGCCCCGTGTATATCTTGTCCCCACTCAGACGTTATCTGTCTAGGCTGAATGCACAGATACTCCCTTCTAAGTTTACAAAAGGTACTTCCTTTCTACTGGCACAAATCACAATCTCCTTGTTTTCCGAAATTTATTTTTTAACAGAGACAGGGGAAGGACTCTAATTTATTGACTTCTAAATATGTGTCTAGCCCTGAGATAGGCAATTTTAAGAATATTATCATTTTTAAATTCTCATAATAGTTCTGTGAGGAGGTCATTTCACAGATGAGAGAAGAAAGGTTAGTAGAAGTTAGATACCCCCAAGGTCACATAGACCGAAATTCCTGGTCAGTCTTCAAACCTCAAATCCTCGATCTTTCTACTCATAAGATGTTGAGAATCCAAAGATAAACTTGGCCTACTTGAACTTTGGAGGAGGAGGAAGGTCTTGTCCTTTTTAGGAAGGGAGGGGAAATCAATCTCTCCCATCCTTTCTTTTCAGTAATGCTAAGGGAGGTGGAGGAAGTCTAAGAGCAGCAAGGGCTCCGTGAAGAAGGGGGGAAGCTTTCAGAGGGCAGGAAGCGGGTCTGGGTAGCCAGCTTTGTCCAATGCCAAGTCCAGCAGAGGTGGAGCTTCTGGCAGAGTCTGTGCGTTCGCAACACACCGATACTGCAGAGTCCTGCCTGGTCCTTTCCCCGGACAGAGAGCTGCTTGCATCTCTTACCCCCCCGGCCTCATATAGCCTGAGATACTGGGAGCGGCACCTGGAGGCTCAGGAGGCCAGGCAGGAGTTGACAGAGCGCGCGCGTGTGCGTGTGTGCGTGTGTGTGTGTGTGTGTGTTTGCGGGGTGGGGGGCCGTCTGGTGAGAGGCTTCGGCTCAATAACGTAAGGTGTTGGGCAGCCCACGTGACTCCAGGAGGGCGGAGACCAGCTAGCTGGAGGAAGGACTGACAGGCCGCGGGGAGGGTGCGGGGTAGACGGGGCAATCTGCATAGCCGAGGAGCTGTTCCGCAGCAGCGGCTGCCTGCTGCCTTCCTTTGGCGCCACCAGCCAGCGTCACAGGAGGCAGGGCCGGGCGCTGTAAGTGCGGACGGCCAGCCATCAGCCCTCGCAGCCAGGTCATCGCCTCCAGCCCTCCGGTGAGTGAACGTCCCCCTTCGCCGCAGTCTGTCCGCTTCCGTGCCCTCTGCATCCCAGCTGGACCCCCGCGCATGGGAATGATTGCCTCTGGTTGAATGAACCAGGGAGCCGGAGCCACCGGGAGGGGGGAAGCAGGAACATGGCGCGGAGGCTGAGGCGCGCCCTCCGGGAAGGGGTGTCCTGTAAGAAGGAAGGAGGCGAGTCGGGGTCTCTCCGGCTCTGGCCCGGAATGTGGCCTGGACAGCATGCAGGGTAGGGGGACGCCGGGCTCCAACTCGCAGGGCTACCAGGCGGGGCTGGGACGAATGCAGCTCCGGCGCGGCGGGAGATAGAGGCGAAGGAGGGAGCCGCGAGCTGCGTCCGGGCCCCCCGGGTCTCCACCGACGCCGGGCTCGTCCTGTCCCCCCCATGCCTTGCACACACCGGGCTCGCACAGCTCGGTTCTCGGCCTCGGAAAGAGTCCATGGAGAGGAAGAGATGCTTTTCCGGCCGAAGCCCGAGGGGAGAGCGGGGACAAACAATGTCTGCCCTTTTACCAGAGAGCAAACTCTTCAAAGGGACTCTGAGCCCCTGAGCTCACTGAGCTGAGCCCGGTGACCTGACCAGGCCAGTGCGCTCTCAGGAGCATCTGTCCCCAGAGAGCGGTGACATGCCAGGGGCGACGAGGAGGCCGTGATGGGTGAAGTGTCCAGGGAAGCTCCCTGGCCAGAGGGGGCAACCCTGGGGAGAGGATTCTCACCTGCACGTAAGACACCTCTTCCCCCATGCCAAAGCACATCAGTGTCCTACGAATCCAGAGGGCCAGAGTAGGGCAGTGTGGTCTTGCGGGACGCAGCCCCCAACCTCCTTCTCGCTCTTGAGTCACCCCCCCCCCACAGGTATTTTGTTTTGTGATTGAACAGTAAGATAGAAGTCGCCAAATGACTAGAAGCGAAGTGAAGGCGAAAGATGGGGGAATGCTGGAACAGTAGAGCTCTCGCCTGTTCCTGGAACTCCCCACCCCACCACCTGTGCCAGACTCGGTTCATTGAGGTCTTGAACTGAGAGGCGCAAAGGAACCGGCTCTTGGGAGGGATTCTCACCGAAGTGGCGGGGACGCTCACTGGCCAGAGTTGACCAAGAAACACAGAATGAAAACCCACCTCCTCTCCCCCCACCCACCCACTCCGACCAGAGCCCCCTCCAGGAAGGGGTCCGGGAGAACGCCAAGCGGCAGGATAGCACCAGTCAGGAGCCTGGACCACAGAGAGGATGGCGGGGAGGGGCGCTGTCCGCGGTGCTGAAAGTTCTCCGAGAAAGGGAGATAATCCTGCCAGGGGACTGGCGGCTCACCGCGCTTGCCAACATTTCTCCAAAGCAGAAACTGCGTTAGAACCACGTAAAAGGGGGCAGGTGGGGCAAGCGACCTAGAGAGATGGGTAAAGGTGCTATGCATTCCCTGGTTCTCTGCCTTCCTCCGGACTCCGCTTGGAAGGAGACTTTCCCCACTCCTGGGTAGAGGAGCAAGGAGCGGCTGTCACTCCAGGATCCAGCTTTTTTGCTGTCTTCGAAAGGGAAGGAATGTGGCGCCTCGTTCTGTTTTCTCTGCCTGCGCTGTGAATCTTCCTGTTGGTAAAGCGTTGGAAACACAGTTAGGGTTGCTGTTCTGGTAAACACTTCTGTGGCTTTCAAGAACCAGAGAACTGTGAGGCAGCACAAAGGAAAAGGCTTCATCAATGGAGAGACCGGACTTTCCATTCCTGGCCAAAGATTCTTCTCTCTTCAGCACCCTTCTCTCCCCACCACACGTTATTTACAGCTTCTAGCTATAGATCTCTAAGCAGCCCGGTGTGTTTCTTTGATGAGTCTTTTACATTATGAGCTAGGTGAGGAAGGAGCTAAGCCAATTTAGGGAGGCCACAATAAGAGAATATTTATTAAAAACCTACTATCTGCTGAATCATATTATCTCATTTAAGCTTTACAATAGCTGCTAACCATAAGTTTCACCAAGTTAAGAAAACTGAAGTTACGTATCTTAAATCCAGAGCTTGGATTCAAATTCAAGTCTGCTTGACTCTGAAGTGCAAGCTATTTTCATGCCTTCATTTTGGCATTTGGCATTGGATAGCTGTTACTGGAGAATACAGCAAGAGTCTGTCAAAGGTAGAGGGCCTGCTTTTTTTTTTTTTTTTTTTTTCCACACATACTACTCTCTCTTCCAACCCTTTCCTCTTTAATCTGTTCACCCACCCACTGTCACTCACTCCCACCATACCAACTGCTTTTGTGCATGCTGCTTGAGACACCACTGTTCACACAACTTGAGCTTCAGGATAACAGAAACACATTAGAGGACTAAAACAGCAGGCTTTCCTGAAAGAACAGCAGGGCTTTGGGGAATCTGGAGGATTAGAGCCCACTTGTGCTTTCATATTTAGAATTACACCCTTGAGTTAGAGGGCTGGAATAATCTTCCAAATCATTAAGCATCATTGTTTTACAAAAAGGAGAATTTGGGAACCACAAGATGGTTATTAATCTAAGTCAGAAAACTGAAAGGTTAGGATTGGAATCCAGTTGACCTGACTCCAAGGCCGGTGCCCTTTCCACTACCCCCATGGTGCCTCAAATATTCTTCCATGCCTTCTCTGATCATCTTTGACAAGAACATCAGCATGAGTGAACTATATTCAGTAATTATAAACACTTAAAATACAAGCAGTCCTCATTCCTACTTTTTCTACCTATTCTTTCCCCTTTGGTCTCACTATTCCAGTGTTGTCTGACCCAACATAACTGAGATACCTGACCCACCTTCCTCAGTAACTGTTCTCCCTATAGCAACAAATTGCAAATGGGGAAGATGGTGTGGCATTTCTTTGCTTGCCTTTATGTTGTCTATATTTCCTCTTCTATGATCTACTCTCAACAAATAATTCTGCCAAAATCAGTTACCCTTAGCATCTTCCTATGTTCTCAAAGGTACTTGGAAGAGGCCTCAAAAAGATCTAGGCAGAAATAACTGATCATCATAAGTGCTGATATCTATCAAATGCTAGCCACTATGCTAAGTCCTTTCATAAATCATTTCATTGAATTTTCACAATTCAGTCAAGTAGATAATTTCATTAGAGACAGTCCTAGAGTTCTAGTCTACTCTAACATACAGTGGACCTGATACTCTATTCATTTTTGCTTGCTTCTCTTTCAGCCCACAGTAAAATCTCACCTTCATTAATTAGATTTTTATAGCCCTAGTAATCACACCGGCAAAATGTAATTTTTATATTGAACTGGATAGTTCTATCCTGCTCCAATCTGTAGAATTTAGAAATTCAAATTCAATTCAAATGGCACTGTTCTGCTGTTTAATCTCTTAATATTCACCACAACATATTCCTCCCATTTGTTATCCTTTACTTAGAGATCCCTTTATGCCTTCCTAGTGCTACTACTGACATTCTGCTTCAAACCCCCTATAGAAGCAATTAAGGCATAACTCATAATTAAATGCATAACTTCTCTTATACCCTCACTGGGCGATCCTGCAAGGGTGCTGTTGCTGGGTTCCTCGGCCCCATGAACCATAAGCTTACACTGTCTAAAACCACTCTATCCAATATGGTAGTCATTAGCCACATGAAGTTATTTACATTTTAGTTAGTTAAAATTTACGCATTAAAAATTCAGTTCCTTAATCACAATAGCCATATTTCAAGTGATCAGTAAAACCATATGTGGCTAATGACTGCCTTATTGGACAGTGCAGATACAGAAAACTGCAGAGAGTTCTGTTGGACAATGTTGCTTTGGAAAGTGCTAAAAACATCCTCACAGCAACTGAGAACGTGAAATTGGGAATAAGGATTTGGGACTCTGTTTTGAAACATTTGCCATGAGAGGAGAAAAAGCTACTTGTGCCTACGACATCCCCCAAAGCCCAAAGATGCTCAAGACAATAAGGCTAGCAAGGAGAACACGTCTCACTGAAGGAGCTGGTGACCTCTGGAGTTTGCTTCACATAGATTCCATTTTACCATAAAGTAAAGTAAAACGTTCCATTTTACTGTCTTACTGGTTTCCTGAATTCCAACTTAGAAATAACCTAGCGGTTCTTATTCAAAATTCAAATTTATACAAACTTGATATATATATATATATATATCATATATATATATCATATATATCTTATATATGATATATGCATATATTTGTCTTAAGATAGATAGATAAATAGATCTTAACAAAGTCTTAACAAAGGAATGGTAACTTGTAAGATACTCTGCCAGGGAAATAGCTGAGATATACTCTTAGCCTGATGCTGGTCAAGCATGCCACTCTCAGCCAGTTGTTGCATATGTAATTTTATCACTAAAGGGGAACTTAGGGAGATTGTCAACTCTGGTCTCTAGCAGATCATGCTGGCTTTAATTATAAATACCACTTTGGGAGGAACCATGGCTTATTCATTTCCTGGGAACTGTGTATCTCTTGAAAGGGCTCGGATTTTGCAAGGGAGAAAATATTTTACCTCGGAGCTGAAAAGAGTTTAATTTTCACTGTTTTTAGCTTGAGGGATTTAACTGATTTTACAACCCAAGAAGTAGATAGAACTGACAATGTAGCTTTAAAACTCATGCTGGTAGTATACAATCATTCACTTAATCAATAAAGTAATTGAGGAGTGTCCTATATTAGCACAGAAATGCTGTGGTCAAAGGTGCTGCAACTCCTATAGCCTGGCACATGGGTGCTCAGTAAATATTTGTTGAATTCAGACCATTGTTCCAGGTCTGTTCATGCCGTACACTCATCTAGCCAAGAAATGAGTATTCCCTGCAGCATTTTCCTTCAGCAAAGAAAACAGGAGACAAACACGGAACATCAAATCTTACCCTGACAACCACCCTCATAGCCCTTCTAGGGGCACAGGTAGTGATGGCCAAGACAGACTGCTACTGAGAATTGTGCCTTGCTGTCCTCTTCCAGGGAACAAGGGACACATCAGCCCAAAGGCCTTGCATTTCACTATGATGAGACAATTTCAGAAACTTAATGCTTCAATGGAATTGTATGTTATCTTTCACTTTTACCTTAAAGAGATATTTACTTCCTTGACAAAGTATTTGATTGGCCTTCATGATTGTTGCAGGCAATTACTCTTATTATTAAATTCATAGGGAGCGTAGCTTAAAATGAAAACACATATATTGATCAGAGGAGAGCTGATGACATCACAGTCTGGCAGGTCATAGAATATTATCCTTTTCCAGGAATAATTGGGCCTCCCTTTAAAAGTTTTAACTGGTGATTACTGACAAAAATGAAATAAAAATAGATCATTGTATTCTAGCAAGTCAATAAGCAAATGCCTGGAATTAACTGATTCTCATTTGCCGAAGGCAAAATATTCCAACCCAATAAACTGCCCTACAAATGAGCAAGCTGGTTTCCACGGCCTGTTCATTTTTTAAATTGTTTTTTCCCTTTGTTTGTTTTTCAAATAATTAGCAAATTAAAAAACAATTGCACCCAGGTGTTTGAACATTCTGATGACAAAATGTTTCTCATAATTGTAAAGACTTGATAGTTCATTAGAGAAAATATTTATACAATACATTATTGTGCCAATATTTTGTAACAATCACACAGCCCAACTTTCTTATTTTGCAAACAGAGAAATCGAGGCTGAGAATGGTCATCCAAGTTAATAGCAGAGGCAGAAGCAAGACTCGAGCCTTCTCTCTCAATCCACTGCTCTTTGCGTCTTTTAACATCATGCATCTTTTCATTAGTCATGAAAAATTTTTTTTTTATCAATGAGTTTAGCCACCAAACTTTTACCAGAGCTGCTAAGAGTAGGAAAGTGAAGGTATTTGGATTTCAGATTATTTTCCTTGCACCCCCAGGTGAACTACTGGTCAAGGATAATCAACAGGTAGAAATTTCATGGGTAGAACTATGAACCAGAAGAAAAGCATTCAAAACGTCAGAATCTTTGTTGCAAGAATTTGAGCAAGGATTTAACTCCTCTTAACCTTCACCATCTTCATCTCTGAACCAAGAAATTTGAATTAAATAGTGTTTCAGGTCCTTCCAGCTATAACATTCTATGGTTCTATGAAATGAGGCCAAAGACTTGAATATACTACCTCATTCAGCCCAAATAATCAAAAATAAATGAAGGGCTTCCCTGGTGGCGCAGCGGTTGAGAGTCCGCCTGCCGATGCAGGGGACGCGGGTTCGCGCCCCGGTCCGGGAGGATCCCGCGTGCCGCGGAGCGGCTGGGCCCGTGAGCCATGGCCGCTGAGCCTGCGCGTCCGGAGCCTGTGCTCCGCAACGGGAGAGGCCACAGCAGTGAGAGGCCCGCGTACCGCAAAAAAAAAAAAAAAATGAAGATTCTTATTTTTACATCATTATTTATTGGAAGCTCTGACATTTCATGCTAGTACTTTACAAAGTAACAATAATAATAACAATGATGATGATCATGATAGCTAATACTTATTTACACTTACTCTGACCCTAAATGTTGGTAATGTTATTATCCCCTTTTTACAGATGAGAAAACTGGATCCCCAAGTAGTTAAATAACCTGCCCAAATTCATCCAGCTAACAAGTTTATGCTTTTAAGCACCATGCGACACTGCGTCTTTGAAAACCAGATAACCGGTCTCTCAGATAACTGATGTGCATCATTTTTAGGCCACTTAACACACAAGCCCCTTCTCTGGGGAATTTTTACTTTACCTACATTTTCTGGCTAGAATAGCAATCAAGAGGGTATATAGAACTTCAGGTGTCTGGTTCTGATGAAACTATATAGGGATCTGTGTTGTCTTTCTGCAAGATGGCTCTTGTCCTTTTTCAAGTTAATCAATTGTTTCAGTGGTTCAGTACTGAATGTTGGGCTTTGCATGATGCTGCTTTTCCCAGAATGTATGAATTGCCTGCATTGCCAGAAATGAATGAATGTTGGTGTAGGATTCAGCACCTTCTATGGCTACAAATGTCAGCCTACCACATCTTCACTGTTCAGTAGAGTTTTCTGGATTTGCCTCTAGTTTTTTTACTCAGAATGACAATCTAGACAGCTTTTAAGACAGAGACGGAGAGTTTCCAGAGTGCCATTTCCTGGTGGTGGTCAAAAGTAAGACTAAAATTTTCAAAATCATGTGTGAAATTCATTTTCTTCTCATTAACCCTACCTTACCAAATTAGTCAAACAGAATATATCACAGTATCTACCGATCTCACTGTGGATTTTAATGTGCACTAAATCTGCTCCTCATATTACAAGAAGGGCCAATGAGATAGCACTTTTTAAAACTCCTTATAAACCATAAAGTCTTTACAAAAGAAAGGAACAGATTTTTCGTCCTTTCAGTTCTTCTCAGTCAAAAATAACTCTCAAGTAGCTGATATACAGCCCTGAACTAGAGTTGCCGGCTAAATCAAAGTCTTTAGGGTTAAGAAGATCTTAGATCTAAGCTGCATGTCTAGAAAATGGCATTTACAATATGGGAGGCCTCCTGGTTTCTTCTAAAATCAAGGGTTCTCAACCTCAGGTGCTGTCTCACTAAAGGGTATTTTGTTTATTGTTACATACACTGGGGGTGGGTGTTACTACTGGCTTTGGTGGACCGGGATCAGGAATGCTGAATATCCTGCACTAGACAGGACAACCCCGCACAGTAAAAAAGAATCCTAGGGGCTTCCCTGGTGGCGCAGTGGTTGAGCGTCCACCTGCCGATGCAGGGGACACGGGTTCGTGCCCCGGTCCGGGAGGATCCCACATGCCGCGGAGCGGCTGGGCCCGTGAGCCATGGCCGCTGAGCCTGTGCGTCTGGAGCCTGTGCTCTGCAACGGGAGAGGCCACGGCAGTGAGAGGCCCGCGTACTGCAAAAAAATAAAAAAAAAAAAAAAAAAAAGAATCCTACCTTTAATGCCCATAGCACTCGTCTTCCACTGAGAAATAGTGCTCAAGGGGAGATGCTGTTCGTGCTTCCTAGTTCCCCAATTGATACAGAGAGAATTTACTTTTGGTATCCTTCCCCAGGTGAAATCCAGCCATACTCACGTGAAGTCTACAACAGCTCAGAAGCATTACTGGGATTCCAGTAATTTTATCGAGAAGTAAATAAAATATAAGGTCAGAGATCAGTGGTTTTCAAACTGGCCGTCAGAAGTTTATATAAGAAGCCCCTTCCAACTTCTGCAGGTGTAAGAAGTCCCAGTAGGGTAACATGACCATATTGCAAGGCCCAGACTAAAGGTTGGCATTTGAGGACCCAAAATTAGTGAATACAATTCTGAAAAACACCACCTTTGCAGTTCACTGGAGAAACCCTGGGTTATGCTCTTACTTTATGAGAAGCATGGATCTAGCTAAGCACTGGCACAATCCCTGCCCTCGAGTCACCAACACTCCAGCAGTCAGACATGTAAACTCCACTAATTATCTATGCAATGTGACATATGCTATAACATGTTATGAAGGAGCCTCCAAAAAGAGACAAGGGAACGATTCACTTCCATAGAGAAATTACAATTGAACCATACTTTGAATGATATATAATATTTTCTCATGTGGATAAATGAGAGGAAAGGCTATTGTAGAAATGGGAATAGCATAAGCAAGTTCTAGAAGTATCAATGAAAATGATATATCTGCAGACTGATGTGGTTAAGTAGAGACCTGGCTAAGAATGGTGAAAGGTCATACTAGAAAGACTGTGAAGAAACTTTAATACAGCTGAGTGGATGTATTTATCTAGCTTGGAGTTTATCCTTTGAACAGGGTTTCTTATGAATATTTTGGGAGTATCACTGAATTCAGGGCTGGTTCATGGCAGATATCAGAATCATGAAATCTAATCTCACAGCTGGAAGGAACCTCAGAAATCATCCCAGCCAGCCTACTCCCTTCCCTATGTTTTACAGTTGAAGTAATTAAAACCCAGAGACATTAAGTGACTTGCTCAAGGTCAGCCAGCAAATTAGTGACAGGAGACAGGATAAAGACTAGAGCCTAGTCTATCCTCTTAGTTCATAACATTTTGCCCTGCTCTGTACTGCCTTCAGGAATTTTATTCATCATTGGCACATAATCCAATGTAACACACAATGTGATTATTAAGTATTTATGAAGCTCCAAGTTTTCCATAGCTCACTACTGAGATATGGTTCCTTCATAACAACCAAGTGAGAGATCAGATCCTGGGCTGCTTCTCCATGAGAATATTCTCTTCAGAAATGCAGACAAGCAGCATAGCCGACACATGGGCATGGCATTCTTCCCCCGCCTCACACACCCTCCCTGCCTCTTCATTTCAAACTGCCAGAGATTATAAAGGCACAGCCTGAACAGAAGGCGTCTTAATCTCTGGTGATTCTGTAAATAATATGCTGCTCATGCTTGCATATAAATGATCACAGCCTCTCTATTTTCTAGATGAGGGAGCCTTCAGAAAGATGAAGTTGCCTGCACACAGAGCATGTCAGAGAGAGGATTTCAGGCTCCAGAGCACCATCCCTCTTTGTAGCAGGGTTAAATTTTTCACCCATCTGCACACTCCTAATAATTTATCCAGGCTTATGGTCTTAAATTTCACCTCATAGTCAAGATAGTCTGTGCATATTTAGGTTCTGAGATTGCTTATTTCCCACTTTCCTTTCTCTGGCCACCTGTCATCCAATATACATCCAATAGAGATCATCTAAACCAATCCACTCAATTTACAAGAGATGAAACTCTCTCTCTGAGAGCCAGAGAGGTGAAGCCACTTGCTCAGGGTCGCACAGCTAAAAGCAGCACTGTGAACAGACTAGATTCTCTGGCTCCCAGTCCCAGGCTTTTCCCTCCACACCAAGCCGCTGCTTTCCAACAGTAGGTAACAGAGCATCTTCCCACTCTCCACACCCCCCATTCGTTGACCAACCCCATAAGGATGGATGGAAATGACTGATTGCACTGTGCTCAGATGCTCATTCCAAGACCTTGTTTAGAATACCCACAACTTATTATCGCCCACATTGTATTGATCCATCTATCATATTAAGAAGCTGGTTATGGAGGCAGGACACTTTCTAGTCTAGAGGCTATATACGATTAATGCCATTAAGGTAGAGATCACCACAGAAAACAGTGTGCCCAAGAAAAAAGAGGGCAGGGTCCATGGCTCCCATCATTTGATAATGGAGCAAAGTTCATCCCAAATTCATTGTAAATGGCAGGTTACTAGATTCATAATCCCAGAGACCAGATAATTGGGTAAATGGATAGATTTAAGCAAGATTGGTTAAAAAAGAGTAAGAAGGTAAAAAAAGAGAACTCCCAAACCATTTCTGCTTCAGGGGCAAGGTGTTTTGCCCAAATTGATCAGCACGGTACATTTAATTTAATGTACACAAGGCTTACAATGATAGGGTTTTTCTTTTTTAGAAAATCAATGAAACTCATACTTTCTATATAAATTCATTCTGAGAAATCATTTAAAGACAAAAACAGGTGGTGTTTCAGTAAAAATTGTGTTGAAAAGAGAATGAGGGAAGAAATCTAAGAACTGGCTTCTCAGGTAGGGTTTCATAGGGTCATGATTGTCTCACAGTCTGACCAGCCTTATTACATATAGAAACTTGATTTTATCAGCTCTATCAAAAGTCTTCTAGCTCTGAGGAATCAAGCCATAATCCCCAAATCCCAAGAGGCTGATGTGTTAACTAGATGCCAATATAAGTCACTCGCAATGCAGGATGCTTGTGAGTGTTACCCAGGTCATTCCCATCCTGGTATTAGGATAGCAAAAAAACCGAATGAGATGACTTGTGAGCACAACAGGACCAATGGAGTTTGACAGGCAGTCTCATGAAATATGCCATCCAGGCTGCAACAGGGACTAGAGAATTCTTCCAAATTCCACCCAAGAACACCTTCCAGGTTACTGGAATGTTGGGCCCTTCAAATAAAGGGTCTTGTTTTCCCATTCCCTAGTGTTAGAGAAACTTGGGGAAATTATTTCAGCAGAAGGTAGAGACTTTATCTAGTCTCCATGCATCCCCCATCTTCTGTTAGGATACTATTTCATACACGTTATAACTTCCTAACTCATAGTCTATCTTATATTTGTTACAGGCTAGTCTTCTTTAGGGAGTTCTGGTAGGTGCCCCAGTTTAACCACCAGTCATGAATAAGCCATACTAGTGTTTGGGTTATTTCTGTAACGGGCAAAACCCTTGTACTTTGTGCTGATTCTGTTTATTCCTCTCCAGAGGGTGCCATGATCTGACCTTGCTCTGAGAGCACCAGATCTGGTTTATCCTTGTCAGTAATCTTCATGTGTGGACCCTGACATTTGAAACTGTATTCATTAGTCACTCTCAACACAGAAAACATTCATGGGGTGACTATGACTCATCCACAAAATGCCAAAGGAATCGACTCTCAAAATGTTTTTTTAAAAATCAGACACCATTGTTACCTCTGACAGAGGTCAAACAACCATTTTAACTCTTTTTACTCTCCCCTTGCGCAGACTAGTTATCCTAGTTCCAAGCAGGCACAAACTACAACAGACTATTTGGGATTCATCTTAAGTTCTTTCCTAGTCACACAGACTTTTATTGCAGCATCAGAACACAGAGGAAGACAGTATCTGAATGAGTATAGACTGTCGTGCCAGAAATAAATTCCTAATATAGACGACTAAAACATGTCACCATAGAACTTAATGTCAAAATAGAAACAAGACTTCTCTATCTCAATAATGTCTTCATGACTAGCCTGTGTTCTTCTTTTCTGCCCCCAAGACTATTCCAAACTACAGTTGTAAATAAATACTATGGTGCCAACACAGTACATTAGGAATCTGGGGAGAACGTGTCAGTTGAGCTTTGTGACGTTATCTCTTTATACATGTGATTCCAATATGGCAAGTTACTGAGTGTTCCTCTTAAAGTCAAGGATAATTACATGGCTACATCATAATACTTCTGATAATAGTAATAACAGCTCACATTTACTCATTTAATCCTATGATACAGGTATTTTTAATCCCAATTCTACATGAGAATTACTGAATTTAAGTGACTTGCCCAAGGTCTCATAGCCAGATTCAAACACTGTGCCCTCTGACGCCAAAATCTTCCCCATTCGCATTACTCATCCACAATTTTAAAATTCTCTCTGAAACAGACTAATCCTAATATATCTTACATGAGTGCATGGATGATAAGAATGACTTTGCAGCTGTAACTTCATGGCCTTATCAGAGGATTAGACCCAGAGGTCCAAAGACTTAGTGTGGAACCTTGGGCAAGTCGTACCTTTTCTAGGCCTCAGTCACTCCATCTAAGAAAGAGAAAAATAGTGGCTCTTTATTCATTTAGTTATTCACTCATTCAACAAAATCTACTAAAAACTGAAGCTACAAAGGAGAAAAACACAGACAAGGAGCTGTTAACAAAAATAGGAACCCCTGGGCTTCCCTGGTGGTGCAGTGGTTGAGAGTCCGCCTGCCGATGCAGGGGACGCGGGTTCGTGCCCCGGTCTGGGAGGATCCCACATGCCGCGGAGCAGCTGCGCCCGTGAGCCATGGCCGCTGAGCCTGCGCGTCCGGAGTCTGTGCTCCGCAACGGGAGAGGCCGCAACAGTGAGAGGCCCGCATATAGAAAAAAAAAAAAAAAAAAAAAAAAAAGGAAGCCCTGTTCAGACTATTGCTGCTAAAATTAAAACAATACTAAGTACCTAGGGTATATAGAGGATTGCATTCAGGATTGATTGTTTGGGGTTCGTTTCTTAATCAGCAAAGTGATTTGAATTCCTCTCATGTAACTGTCAACTAAACAAAATTACAGGCCCAACTGACCAATGTAATGCAAGTTACTAATTACAAAAACAATGGCCTGCATCCTCAAGGTTCCTGTGAATGGTTTGTGAGGACAAATTTGTCCTAAACGGTCAGTGATACACAGTACATCTCTAGACTTAAAAGAAATTAATACTGTAGGACTTCGAAGTGCATTTTCATTTGCCTACAGGAACTCATTTCTTTCAGTGAAGGCTGAGATTATGTGATTACCCCAAAACAAGAACATAGTACAGGAAGAGTAATAAGCTGCAATGGGAGAACTGATGGCAAAAGGGATATTTATTAAGCAAAACAGGATGGGGGATTTGAAAGAAAGGGAAGTAATTTGAAAGGCCATTTTGTTGATCCGTTTAAGAAAATTCTAAAGTTTAATCTTGCTGATGGACTAGAGGATATTAAGAAAATGTTGAATGAGAGAGTAAAACAGAAACTTACGTCAACCCAAAAAGTGGAGGGGAAAGAAATCGCATTCTTCCTAAAGTACGTTCCCTTCAAAGGAAAAATTGGGGTCAGAGGCACAGGGGCATTTGCTGGGCAGTAAGAAGTGAGATGCATTTCCCTTCCCCCAATCAAAGTCTTTACCAGTGTCCCAGGGTTGAGAGTAAGAGGTATATCTCACACAAATAAGCAGATGGGTCTTTCTCAGTTCTGAATCACTCAATTTGCCCCCAGTTTTCAGAAGTCACTTGCAAAAGGCATCGTCATGAAGCCATTAACTAATGATCCCCAATTCACTAAGCTTAGAAGCCTAATTTATATAAAGGAAACTATTTGGACTTTTAAGGTAATTTTCTCCTCTTAAGACAAGGGACATCAAGCCTTTCCCAGCACATGACCAAAACAAAACAAACACAAACTCAAAAATCAAGGGAGAATCACAGTCATTAGAAAATGAAGTAAATTTGGACTTCCCTGGTGGCGCAGTGGTTAAGAATCCACGTGCCAATGCAGGGGACATGGGTCTCAGACGATCCCACATGCTGTGGAGCAACTAAGCCTGTGTGCCACAACTACTGAGCCCGCGTGCCACAACTACTGAAGCCCACGCGCCTAGAGCCCATGCTTCGCAACAAGAGAAGCCACCGCAACGAGAAGCTCACGCACCGCAACGAAGAGGAGCCCCTGCTCTCCGCAACTAGAGAAAGCCCGCACGCAGCAACGAAGACCCAATGCAGCCAAAAAATAAATATTAATTAATTAATTAACTTAAGAAAAACAAAGAAAATAAAGTAAATTTGCCAGCCTAATCTCACAGCTTAGTGTGTCTGCAGGGCCAGTTTCTAGTCAAAAAGTAGGGTAATACCAGTTTGTGAGTGGAATGTTAAAATGTAACTTACGGCCTGACTGCATCACAACACTAAGGGTGATCCATTTTAACTTTGCTTTAAATGTTAAAGCAAAGGTTTCAGGGTTAGCTTTTTGCTGTTTTTTGTTTTTTTTTTTTTAGTGAACTATAAGGTGGTCCTCACCAGAATTTGTTTGTTGCTCAGCTGCCTGGAGTTTTCTGGAGAAGTGTTTGATTACAAGCTCGATGGCTATAAGAGTAGTAAAACTCATCTGTCCCGGACCTTGAATGCTGAGCTAAGGTTAGGCTTTAAGTCACAAGCAGTGGGAGCCTGCCAAGGTTTTCGTACAGTGAAGTCGTGACCAGAAGAGTGACAGAAGGTTCTGGCAACAGTGAGTGGGATAGATGAGTGAGACAGAGAGAGGGTGGAAATAGAAAAGTCAAGTCAGGAGATTAAACTGTGAAAAACGTACAAGAAAAAGCACATTTCATAGCTGTAGAATCAGGGGCCGTTGTTGCTATTTCTTGGCTGGTGTGGAACCATGTCGCCTGGATCTTGAGATGAGCACAGCTCCCAGGACTGGGGAGAGAGAGCACCCTCTCTCCTAGGCGTCACAGCTGACTTGTGGCCCCCCTTTCTCTCAGCTGACAGGAGCCCCTCTACACTTGTGGTGAAAGAGTTGATGGGGATGGGCAGAAGTACAAAGAGGGGGAACACCAGATAAGCTTTGCCTGCCTGGAACCAAAATGGCGCCAAGGAGGCACCATGAGGAAGTGAAGCAGGGGCAGTGGTTTCAAGTCTGCCTCTCTCCAGCTGCCTGTGTGTCACCTTGCACAGGTCTCTTTGCTTTTCTGGGCCTGAGATGCCTCATCTGTAAGACAGAAAGGCTACCATGGATGATTATCATGGTTCTTTCCAGCTTGAAAATTTATAACACCAGCAGCGTATTATTAAAGATGCATTTCACGGACCATATTCAATTCAATTCAATTCCAGGGTGGACCACTGTACAAAATGCCAAAGCTCCAAAGGGCTTGATTTCCTCTGTTTATTTTTTCTCCCTCTGTTTCTTGTACTTTTCCATTATTTTTCTGATAGAGTATTTTTCCCCTGTTCCATTTGTTTCTTCATTTTCTGGTGGCAGCAGGGAAGGGGCTGTTTCAATAAGACAAGAAACTGAGATCATCTGTGTATTGACAAGACAAGGAGAAGCCAGGGCCTAACCAGCCAGCTCTTTTCCACATCATTCTGCTGGTGACCCTCAGCCCAGCACCAGCAAGAAGAGGAAGTTGAACTCAGCCTCCCTTCTGACTTACTTTTTGTTTTTATCACTGCTTTCTCCGCCAAGCTGCAGGCTTCCAGATGTTCTAAGCAACTCTCTCCCTCACTGCCTGCAAGCCAAGCAAGGTGATGGTTGTCACCCCATCTACCCTAGGAAATGTAATAAGGAGAGAGATGTTTTTTACAAGTCTTGCCGTAGTTTAGATTGACAATAATTAATATGCACACGCACATGTACACACACAGTCCAGCCTCCTATCTGCAACTGCCTCTGTTTAAGCCTGGCTTCTTCAAATCCAGCCAGTCAGCAGGGCCATGGAGGCCTCACTTCCAAAGGACTGGACACTGAATTAGTCGCTTGTCTTTTAGTCCCTTGAGCTACTATTGCATTTGAGAGGCATCAGCTCCTTGTCTTGCTCAGCTCAGCTGAAGCTGAGCTCAGCTAGGGTCTCCCTTGTTTTGCTCCTCTACCCCACTCCCACCCCCAGCCCAGGGCTTCCGACCCATTACTTCAGTGTCTCACTTCCTACACCAGTCTGGTTGATATTCCAAGGGCAACTTCATTATCTCAAAAGAAAGAGAACCAGGATGGTTCTGCTCCTCATAGGCTAAGGAGACTAGAGATTTCCTCCTAACAACCCAGGATTCTGCAATGAGAACCAGATTATTGGACGGCTAGAAATATTTTAAAAATAAAAACTTGATACCCAAGAAAGGCCTATGTGGATCTACATAGGGCCCAAAGCTGGAGAGATAAGGAAAGATTTAGTTGCCAAAAAAGTTCTATGGGAAGTATAAGTTACTATTAGAATTAGAGGAGGCAGTTGGTCCAGCCCTGTCTCCTAGAGTAATAACAATAATATCTGTATTTTAATCCAGTACATACCAGGCACGTCATATATTGAATACATTAAGATGAATTAGCACAATAATCCTATAAGGTAGGCATTTCTATGTGCATTTTTTAAATAAAGAAACCAAGGCTCAGGGACTTCCCTGGCGGTCCAGTGGTTAAGACTCCGCACTCCCAATGCAGGGGGCACGGGTCCCATCCCTGGTCGGGGAACTAAGATCCCCCATGTCGAACAGTGCAGCCAAAAAAAAAGAAAGAAAGAAAAGAAAAAGAAACCAAGGCTCAGACAGACTATAAACGTTAACAGGTGAGGCAGAGACTCTAACACAAATCAAAGACTACAGCCTATTACTTTTGGAAAAGGATAAACTGCTAAAACTTAAACCTGATGAAATAAAACCAAAGCCAGTGAACTGGAGACAGACCTCCTGGGTCCTGGGACTGCTGCCTGTAACCAGCAGTGTGACCCTGGGCACATCTTTTAGGTTACACTTTCCTCGTCTATGAAATGAGTTTCGGATCCAATTATTTCTTCCAGCTCCAGCACCTGGGAGTGTGCTTTCTAGTCCCTGCATGTCTCTTTCACAGAAGCCAGCAGCTAAAAATCTTATCTCAGCACAGTAAATCTCTAACAACAGGAAGTGCCACTTCAGAGGCTCTGGAAATGACTCAGAAAATCATTCCATTCTCCAAAGAGAACCTATAATTCATATGACTGTGATTACCCACTGGTCAGGGCCAGCCTAGGTAACATTCAGTGCTGTTTATTCCACCAGCATTCCACTCCACGGCATTCTGATGACATTGGAGAGAGGATCTGTGCTCTGTTTTTTGTCACCCGTGTGTTAAAGGGGATAGTAACTCAAAAATGAAACAGGGTAAAAGATCCATATTACAACCCACACGTACCTCTTATGTGAAAACCCATTACGAGAACATGTTAATGGTAGGTAGGGCTGGGGTTATTTACTAGCAAGGAGTCTTCATTTAATAAAAGGAATCACCAAGATTCCTAAATAGTGTATGTTTACAGTCTGTCAGAGACTGAACTTGATGGAGTGATAGATACTAAATCCAATGCTGACTGAATGCAGATCAAAACCAAAGTGGGAACGTGTGTTATTTAATGTGAAAATAAGATATTCTGTTTGCAAAACTTTGCTTTACACACAGCCTTTAGGAACCAGTATTTGCTGAACTGACGTGAGAGTACATTTTGTATGGCAGGAGCCCCACAGGTATGAATCTATGCAGCGGGGTGAGGAAAGGAGAATGGAAAGTGGAGGAATGTGACGGAGCCCCATTTTTCTGCTTAGAAAGGTATCATGGCAGTAAATATTGCACTGACTTTTAAAAAAAACTGGAAGGATGTTGCTAGAAGAGAGGATGATATAGGGTGCAATTCTTTGAGTTAAACAACCAATGAAGCTTCATCTAAGCCATCTAGAATATTAATAGGGCTCCTTTGGTCAACATGTTAACCATTAAAGAGTGTTTGACAAGCAAAACCAATATTTCTTGTAGCAAGGCCGGCAACCAGACAATGCCAACATAAACAATATTTCCCAGGAGGAATCAGGAAATCTTATTACTGCCTCTGTGGTTTACCATGTCCTGACCCACAAACAACAACACATTATCAACAACACACTGTGGATAGCCTTTTAAAGTTTATATCACTTTTCCCCATGGCATTTCTTATTTAATCCTCTTGACAACCCTGCAGGGTACACAGAGCAAATATACTATCTTCATTTTGTAGACAAAGACACTGAGGTTCAGAAAGGTAGAATGACTTGTCTAAAGACACACAAGTTTTCTGCAACAGATTAGTCTAATACCCTAGACTTCTGACTCAGTCCAGGGCTCTCTCCACAATACCCCAATAAGATCTGAGGCTTGGGGCACCCCCAACTATATCAGTTTAAGTGGAAAGCAGCTTATATATTTTGTGTGAAGGTGCAGACATAGCAACTTCTCACACTGGGAAGTTTGTGAATCAATTAACAAATATTTGTGGCAAGAAGTTTGCTAGGTTGTATATTAACCCTGAAAAAGACTAAAACATAGGTCATGTCCTCAGGGAGCTGACAGCTGTGGCGCCTAGACTGTGAAGGGACTTGAGGCCACAAGATGTATTGTCAGAAATAATATTAGCATCAATTAAGGCTCAGAGAATGAAGAGGTGAGTCAGAAGAAAAAAATGGGAGAGTGAGGGTAAGAAGGGTTATAAGACCCAGGACAGGGCACTAACGCTTAAGGTCTTGGCTTTGAAGGCACACGCAGGAAGGACTGTAGATTTAGGCCCTCTGGAAGAGGGGACTTGAAACTGAGACCCCTACACAGATCTAGGACCTTCAAAGTACCTCATTCTCAGTGAAAGGAGAGACAAGAAAAATCCTACCCACTCCATCAATGATCATCAAGGGAGCTTGTCTCTGCCCAGAGCTCTGAATAGAGAACAAAAGAAGTCTTGCCTGAGCAATCAAAACCTCAGCCTTTCCACACAAGGGTGGAGTCCAGATTCACACTGCTCACTCAGTATGAGAATCCCAAGGCTGGGAATTTAACATAAAAATTGGGCCACAAATACCCATGAGGCACCTGGCAGAAGAAAAATGCAAAACAACTCTGGAAGGATACTCCCACAACCCAGGCCAGACAGGATATCCTAGATAAAACAAGCTCCACAGAAGTTTGCTCACAATCAAAAATTTAAAAACAGATAAAGAAATACTCCGCCATGAGTCAGAATGAGTAAACACAGACAACTGGAGGTTATCCCAAGAACCTAAGATAATAGAAAATCTGAAGGAGACTGAAATAAATGTGTTTAAAATAATTTAAAAACCAAAAGAAAGTGGGGAGGGGACCACAAAGAAAGAACAAGATGTCATGAGAAAAAAAATAAATGAATTTGAAAAAGAACCAATTGAATTTTTAGAAGTGAAAATATGGTCCCTGAAATTTAAAGCCTAACGAAGAGATAACACATAGCTGGAGAGAGAATCAGTGAATTGAAAGATTTTAGGCAACTGCACAGGATGCAGTAGAGAAAGATAAAAGAGCTGGATATACGAAAACACCATTAGAGATAAGAAGAATGAAATGAGAAGGCCAAGCATTTATCAAGTAGGCATTTCAGAAAGAGAAATCAGAAGGAAAAAAAATGTGTAGGCAACCATGTTTGAAAATGTAATGCCTGGGAATTTTCCAGAATTTCATAAAGATATGAATTCTCAGGTATAAGGATAGCCACCAGTTCTGAGCAGGGCAAATAAAAATAAACCCATACCTAGATACATGTAATAAACTTCAGAATGCCAAAGACAAGACAAAACAATCCTAAATGTACACAGCAAGGATAAAAAGATTACCTAGAAAAGAACAACAGTGGAATCTAAGCATACTTTTCAATAGCAACAATAGAGACTAGAAGACAGCAGAATAATACGTTCAAAATGCTGAGGGAAGATAACTGTCAACTAGTATTCTAGACCCTTTTAGAGTAAGGCTGAAATAAAGACATTTTCCAACAAATATTAGGATACTTAGTCACTCAGAGACCTTCAATAAAAGAACAACTAGAGAATATTCTTCTAGGGCTTCCCTGGTGGTGCAGTGG
Organism: Lipotes vexillifer; assembly: GCF_000442215.2. Classification (NCBI taxonomy): domain Eukaryota; kingdom Metazoa; phylum Chordata; class Mammalia; order Artiodactyla; family Lipotidae; genus Lipotes; species Lipotes vexillifer. The sequence goes on from NW_006791811.1 coordinate 3,501,780, forward strand.
TTAAGAATCCGCCTGCCAGCGCAGGGGACTTGGGTTCGAGCCCTGGTCTGGGAAGACCCTACATGCCGTGGAGCGACTAAGCCCATGTGCCACAATTACTGAGCCTGTGCTCTAGAGCCCGTGAGCCACAACTAATGAAGCCCGCGTGCCTAGAGCCCGTGCTCTGCAACAAGAGAAGCCACCGCAATGAGAAGCCTGCGCACCACAACCAAGAGTAGCCCCTGCTCACCGCAACTAGAGAAAGCCTGTGTGCGGCAACGAAGACCCAACGCAGCCAAAAATAAAATTAATTAATTAATTAATTAAAAAAAGAATATTCTTCTAGAGGAAGAATATTGAGACCAGAGGAATAATGAGCAAAGAAAGAAATTGGAAACTTGGGTAAACCTAAAGAAACACCTCCACACCAGTGAGAGGCTCGCGTACCGCAAAATAAATAAATAAATAAACAAAAATAAAGGATAATGGCCAAGGCAGTGCGGGCTTACAAACAAGGTAGGAATATAATAGTAGCCAACAATAACACTGAAGAGTGAAGGAAATTAATAAGAGCAAAAGGAGTTAAAGGCACTTGTTTCATGTAGAAAGTAGGGA